>NC_061514.1:255753576-255805483 GCF_022539505.1 Lolium rigidum
ATGTAGAAAACATGAATGCCTTATTTTCGATTAACCACTACGTGCGCTACAATGCATCACTCACACTATCTTGATCTTAAAAATGAGCTTCCAAATGCAAATTACAGGACCAAAGGTTATTAGTTTTGTTGTTTATAAGAGCATCTCAACTTGAAACTTCAGAGTTCATATAAGCACCGGTAACAAGAAAGAGTAAACACTAGGATATCTAGCACCAGAGATTCCAAAATTTTGCAGAAGTAAATAAGACCAGGTGCGTGGTTCCCAGAAATGTGTCTCTAGTTTCTTGTGAATAGCAGTATAGCACCACGCGGCCTGCTTCTCACAGGCATTTGACCGAACACTTGAAGAGAAACTCACAGAACAAGAAAAAAAATCTATCGCAAACCGATTATTAATCGAATCAAACAACTTGAGATTCAGTAGGAACGGAAGCTTACGTGTTGCCGGGGGAGACGACGGATCAAGGGATTGGCCGGCGGCGAGCCGGCGACGACTTTGACGGAGATGAACGCCGGAATCGCCTCTTGCGTCGGTAGCAAATAGGCCCCCAAGCGTTACAGTAGGCCTAACCAATTACCAATGTAATTTGAGCTGCTACAGTCGGCCCAGCTATTTGTCTTATAGTTTTATGAAGCTCCGGAGAGCCCGGACGTTAATGGGCTGTTTTCTGGATCAACCGAGAGTCCGAGGCTTCGTGGCTAGAAATCACTGCTCCCTCATATCCATATTACCACTAGTATAGATATATTTAGACATATTTTAGTTCTAAATACATTCATACTAGTGGCAAGTGATATGAATTGGAGGAAGTGTAAAAAAAAGGAAAATCTTATCTGCATATTGGTCAAGTAAAGCAAAGTGAAATTAGAATGAGAAAAAAGGAAAATCTCTGGAGATGCAGTTTTTCCTTTTATTTTTTTGATCAAGAATTTCAAAACGCTCATCTAAATTATAAACGGTTTCCATGTTTGACCTTCTCATGTGAAGATTTTCAAAGGTATATCCCATATTGATAGGTTTCAAAAAATATTTTTTACACTTCCAAAACTACTATGTATTTGGATTGTAGTACTACATGTACTGGGTTTTAGTGTATGTGTACTCCTTTTTTGTGTACTTTCTACTTTTGATGAGATGAGGGATGAGAGAGAGACATGGAGATCTCCGTTTTTTCTTCTTCTTTTAGAGAATCGAAATTTCAAAATAAAATATTTTGAGCACATTTCGTCTAAATTACAAACCATTTTTATATTTGAGTTTCTCAAGTCGAGATTTTTAAATCTAGATTCCATATTGATAGGTTTTAAGAATATTTTTGTATTTTTAAAATTACTACGGTTGTACTCAATTTCAATGTTTTTGTACTTGGTTTTAACCATTTTTTAAATCTAAGTATGATCATAAATTTGACCAACTAAATATGGATCATACTAGGTCATAAAAGCTATATCATTGAGTTCGTATTTGAATGGAATTTTCAATGGTATAACTTTTATCACATGTGACGCATGTTTTATTGGTTAAATTATGATCATATTATAAGCACGAAAAACTAAGGGGCCACCTCCATTGAGACCAAGGGAGTATACCTTTTGTAGTCATATCCTTCCCGATTTTATTATTAAAATTATATATCTGGAGTTGGGTATCGAGTACCCGTAGGGGATCTGCATGTTTTATGTTAAGCATAAAGAAGTAAGGGACACCCTTACAAGGGAGAGAAACCTAACCTCAGCAGCCACATACGGATGTGGGACACACACAATGCAAGGCACGACCGCTAATGAACATCTTTCACATGCCCTACCTCTATATGTAACCCAAGATTTCCGAGTGTACCATGCTCAACACCGCTCCTGGAGTCTTCTTATATGGATCAGATGACCAACATGACCAAGGAGTTGTCTTCCCTCACCCGAACCGCTGGTAAGGGCATCTCCAGCGGGCCGACCTAGGCGTGTTTGTTAGACTGGGCCAGCTGAGAATCTCCCATCTCAACCGAGATTTCTGGAGATGTAATTGTTTGGTAGCCCGGGCCACACGGTCTGGGCATTGCCCACCTGGTACCAAAAAGGTCTCTCAGCCCTGCCCTGTAAAGGAGCTCGATTCGAGCTTCTGTACTCAGCTCGGCCGGATTCAGCCTCGAAAATTACCCCGCCAATCCAGCTACTGGGCCCCAGCCAGCTCTCTCTCTCTCTCACCCCTTTATTTACGACTCAGCACCGCCCATGGACGCGACCAGCGCCTCCTTCTCCGGCACCTCGCACCGCCGCCATGGCAGCAAACCAGGCGCCGTCCTCTCTGACTCCCCACCGTCCTATCCGCTCGAGCCCCTCATTACCTTAACGTCGTAGAAGAACACACAATCCCTAGCACTCGTCCCGCCGCCGCCAGGGCCGAGAGTCGCGCCGCCCGGTGAAGCTAGGGCCGATAGCCGCGCCGCCGACCAGCTGATTTCCTGTAAGCCAAGCATCCATGGAGAGAGCAAGGACCTGATTGCTTTTTTACTTTTGTGTTGAAGGTTCTTTATGTAAAAAAATTGAACCTCTTTGCAAATATCTTTATGCGTGAATGGCTAAGCTCAGATGGGCTCACCAAACAACATCTTGGCTCACCATGGGTAAACATGTGGTAAATCTCAGATCAACTTGTATAAGCTCAGATTATCTCAGGTGGGGAAGTCTTTCTGTGATGACCCAGTCTACCAAACACACCCTAAATGGTCCTGGGCTGTTCGAAACGGTCCGCGCGGACGGCTGGACAGCCCACGCACGTTCTAGTGAGGCGACGCAAACGGACCGATTCGCGTGGACCGACCCATCAGCTTCCCAATTAGGCACGCCGATGCGTCGGGCAAGATAATTCACGTGTCCTCCCTTGTCGACCATGGCCCTTCCCGCCAGTGGCGCACACAATCCCTCAAAAAACCCTCACACAAAAATTTCCCTGGCGGTAAAGGTAGTGGAAGCGATGGATTCCACCGTCGCGCCTCCCATGGCCACCACCACGCCTGCCACGGCCACCGCCGGGAAGAAGCAGGTGAAGCCGAAGAAGGCCGCCAAGGATATGATGGAGGAGGAGCACCGTACCGAGTCCAGCAAGCGCGCGGGTAGGAGAGAAGCCGCCAAAGCTCAAAAGGCCGCCGCCAAGCTGGAAAACGAGCGGCTCAGGACAAACGACTGCATCATCGCCCAGTGTCAGCACGCCAATGGCGATCTGCTGGCTCACAAAGCCGCCCATCATGCTGTCATGACGATGAAGCAGGAGGCGCTGAACGTGGCCTTCGGCCATGGGGCGGTGCTCGCTTTGGCCACCGGCGCGTCATCGACGAGCTCCGTCACGTCGACGCCGAGCGGCTGGCCTCCTCTTCAACCCAGGCCATCCCAGCAGGGCGGCGGCCATGGCAGGGCTGGATGCGCGCTGTTGATAACCCCCAAGTATAGGGGATCATCGTAGTACAATTCGATATGTATTTGAGTGTCGAACCCACGAGGAGCTGAAGGTAAACTATTTATTCTCTAAAGCCCTATAACCACTTATATGGCCTTCTATGCAAAGCTAGAAACTATGGTGTGTTTGTGTATGTGAAGAGGTTTCTATTTTAAAATTATATGTGATGAAATTAAAATGCAATGAGTAAAACTAATGCAAGAAAAATAAATTGCAGTAAAGTAAAGTGAGATGAAATGAAGTAAAAGAAAGTAACTCAAGAGAGTAAGTGTTCTAGCAAATTGCTACTTCATTTGTGTGGTTGTCATAATAGTGAAGCACAAATATATTCTTTTTATTGTTTCTTCTAGGGAGGAGCCATAGATATGAGAAAATACACCCCTAGTGATTGATCCAAAGGCCATATGTATGAGCAAATAAAGGAATTATTAAGACATAAAGTCCAACCACCGTTGTAAGTTTAAAGGTTTCCATAGTTATACCCCCGTTGATTAACCATGAATTAATACAACATGAATCTAAGAATTGGGACATGGTTTCTGTCAAGCTCCAACTGTCCCTCATTCTATCAACATGCAACCGGTGATAACCTTGTGCATCCCCCAACATATGTGTGCACTCATATGTTAGTACAACAAGATCATCATAAAAGATAATATATACTTGTATGCAACCAACAACAAACTATATAACAATTGCCAAGAACAAGTGACTACTCAAACACCAACATAGAGATACAATAGATCATGGGAAAACAATATATTGCATCATACATGATGTTTGACAAGAGATTACAAGGGGTAGTGAAGATGGTGCTGCTGTACATGGTGATGGAGATGATGATGATGTTGATGAAGATGACCATCAGAGGCGATTCTGGCAATGTCCCCCCTTCCGATCTCCACCGGCGGCGGCCTTCCGACTCTCTATTTATGTTTATTTGATCTCCACCGGCGTAGTCTCAACGAAACCCTGGGGGTCGTATATATAGGGGTTTTAGGTCAAAATAAGTCGGTTCGCGAAAGATTGAAGCGAATCAGATGGTCGAGAGGGAAACGAGCATAGGTGTCCACCTGTTCTAGTTTCCATCCCCATGACCTCCTGGTGTCCTACTTTAGCTCATTTTGTTTATCTTGAAAATTTCAAAGCGTGCCCCCCGACCTTTCCCCTTTTCGAGTCCCGTAGCTCCTGGAAAGTCAATAACACTAAAAATAGGCATTTTCTGTCAGACATAGTTAGAACCAGAGGAGAGGAGATTGTTTAGAAAATCCCCGAAAACAATATAAAATATCCAAATAACGTAATATAAGATGCAAATATGTGGTATGTGGCAATAAAGTGTAAAAGAGGTTCTAAAAACGATGCCTCCAAGAGGAAACAATGTTCACACGTTATCGTCGCCCGATCAAGATCTTGAGTTTTCACTACGGAAAAAGACCGGGTTTTCAAAACAATGCCTTCTGCAAGGCTATTGCCAGGTACAACCAATATAGGCCAGACCTTGTGCTTTCACCCTGAAAAATACGGCTCGGTACTTGAAGCACCACCATCAATGTTGTCAACCTGTGCCGCCACCCTGATGACCCACAAGTATAGGGGATAGCAACAGTCTTCGAGGGAAGTAAAACCCAAATTTGTTGATTCGATACAAGGGGAGCCAAAGAATATTTATAAGCTTAACAGATGAGTTGTCAATTCACCTGCACCTGAAAATAGACTTGCTCGCAACAGTTTATCGGTAGTAACAGTTTTATAGCAGTGGTAGTGGTGAAGTAACAACAGTAGCGAAATAAAAATAGCAGTAGCGATGATTGCAGTAGACAAAACATGATTAAAATATTGTAGGCACATGGATGGATGAACGGGCGTTGCATGAATGAGAGATTCCATATAATAGCAAGACATAGGCATTGCAAGAAATAATGATATAAGCATCCTAGTATAAGATAACCATAGGCGTGTGTTCCTATTAAGTCGTGCGTTCTCGCAATGAGAAACTTGCACGACATCTTTTGTCCTACCAGCCCGTTGCAGCGGAGCCTCTAGGGAATCTACTAGTAATTAAGGTACTCCTTTTAATAGAGTACCGGAGCAAAGCATTAACACTCTGTGAACACATGCGATCCTTAGATCATAGCCATCCCCTCCAGTTATACCAATTATTGTCACTTTAGGGCCTCGGGTTCCAGACAATGATATGTGTATATAACTTGCAGATATGATAAAAAACAATAATTATCCTCATGAATCAATAACATGTTCAGATCTGAGATCATGGTACTCAGGCCCAAAGTGACAAGCATTAAGCATAGCAAGTTGCAACAATGTCAAAAATACTAACAATGGATACTAGGCACTATGCCCATAACAATCTTATAGCTATTACATGACCAATCTCATCCAATCCCTACCATCCCCTACAGCCTACAGCGGGGAATTACTCACACATGGACGGGGGAATCATGAATGGTTGATGGAGAGGCATCGGTGATGGCGATGGCGATGATCTCCTCCAAATCCCCGTCCCGGCAGGGTGCCAGAACGGAGTTTCTGGTCCCCAGATTGGGGTTTCTGGTGGCGGCGGAGCACAAAACTCTTTCTGGAAAAACGTCGAACACCCCTCGGTTTTCAGGTCATGGGCTTCTTATAGTGCAAAGGAGAGGTCAAGGGGGTGGCCGAGGCGGCCAGACCACCCCTAGGCGCTGCCAAGGCCTGGCCCGTGCCTAGGGTAGGTGTGGGCCCCTCGTGGCCCCCCTCCGTCTCGCTTTCTGGCTCCATGAGTCTTCGGGTGAAATATGTATTTTGCGATATTTTCCGGGAATTTTCCTGAAAGTTGAATTTCTGCAAAAAAAAAGAGACACCAGAGCAATTCTGCCGAAAACAGCGTTAGTCCGTGTTATTTGTATTAAAAACACACAATATAGAGCGTAAATAACAGCAAAAGTGTTCGGATACGTTTTGGATGTATCAACCCCCCAAGTTTAGCTTATTGCTTGTCCTCAGGAAATTCAGTGACAACTGAGTGCGATAAAAGAAACTTTCACGAACCTATTTGCTTCATATGATGTATATATTCTCATTACATGACCAAATGCTTAGGCAATTCATAATAAGAAGCATGCAACTAAGGATACTCAATAGTTATGCAAGCTAATGAAAAGATACCAACACAATAATAAGCAACATGAAACATAAGCATCTGCAGGATTGCAATATTCATAATATGATATGATAAATGGTATCTCGCTTGCCCTATTTGTGGAGCAAAACATAAATACTGAGGCACCTCTGAAGTTCAAGAGAAGACTAAAATTAAAAATATCAAAAGATTCAAGCATCACAGTTATACCACAAGTAATCTTATTCTGGGACAAACACATTAAACTAAGAATGACAGCTATGCTTTCAAGAAGGTGCTCGAATAACGGATGGTGACTCAACATAAAAGTAAAAGATTGGCCCTGCGCAGAGGGAAGTAAGATTGCTCATGTGCTAGAGCTT
The DNA here is from genome assembly GCF_022539505.1 of Lolium rigidum. Taxonomy (NCBI): domain Eukaryota; kingdom Viridiplantae; phylum Streptophyta; class Magnoliopsida; order Poales; family Poaceae; genus Lolium; species Lolium rigidum. The sequence continues at coordinate 255,760,531 of NC_061514.1, forward strand.
TTCATTTCAAATGAAATAGGAGTGTTGAAAATATTTTTTTTAGAGGTATGCATGTCAATGTCAACGACTGGTATTAAATGATTTATCATCCCTTAATATAGTGACCTCAAGAGCGGCTCCCATGTAGTTCTCCAATGCACACCATTATTTACGATCTCTTCAGTACATAATGTGCGGAGCAGTGTTTGTTTATTTGTTTATTTTATATTTTATTTGGGATGGGCACCCAGCGCCTAGCTCTTTTTGCAATATTATGGACCATCACATTATGCATGCTAGTCATGGCATGAAGTCATGAAAGGACAACAAAACTCTTAATATTCCTCGTGAGCTAAAACAAAACACAAAACATGTGGTAATTTTGAAGGTTTAAAGGTAGCACACAAGCAATTCAGTTTGGAGTGGCAGTGAAATACCACATATAGGTATGTATGGTGCACACAATTGGCACTTTGGTTTTTAGTGGTTGGATGCACGAGTAGAGCTTATAATCAGTACATGTGAAGACTAGCAATAGACTGGGAAGCAACAATCAAGAAAACAGTAGCTGTCATAATCATGCTTGCGACAGATAAAATTAACGGAAGCATAAAAATAATACAAGAACTCCGAGGCAAGATAAATCATTGAGGCTTAATGACTTATGTTTAGTATTAAGCATGCTTGAGCATGTGCCAAGTCGATTCAAATGAAGCATTCAGAGGAGGATATCACAATGTCATACCGTTATATAAATGGAGCAATGCAAGCAAACATCTATATGACATGTTACCTAATATTAGTAAATTGGGACTAATCATGAGAGAGCATAAAATATCGAGCATCATTAAGTAGCATACACCTTACACAAACAAACTAAGCATGTCCACATAAATAAGTATATGTACAAAAACGAAAACAAATAGAGCTCATACCAGCCTCTCACCACAACTCGAATTGTCGTGACCGTCATTATTGCTCTTCACTTGTGTGACTTGAATGATATGAAATGATAACCAAGCTCCAATGAAGTCACGGAAGACCGTTTAATCCTGCACCAACTTTACAAAACCAAAGAAGAATAACAAATATTTTTGGGTTTTCGATTTTTAATGAACACACAAAACAAAATCTTTTTGGATTTTCGAATACAAACCATAAAGGGAAAATGAGGCAAACTAAAGAAGCAAATAAAGAGAAACAGCAGAAATATTTTTTGTCTTTTTGAATTTTAAAAAGTATAAACAAAAGCAAGAACAACAACAAAAAACTAACATAAACACGAAAATGCAACAAGTGGCAGAAATCTGCCAACCTAGAACTACAGGCAAAGACCGATTTTTACTAAAATGTTATGTAGCTCAGCTCGAAAAGTGCTCAACTAACGAAAGTTAGATAACAACCTGGGGCAGATGCTCAAAAATTGGCAGCTCAAAATTGCATTCTGGATATTTATACGAATTTGTATGGTGACAACACATAAATCTGTTTTTAGACAGCAACTTCCCAAATTCTTACCTCCTTCCTATTAGAGGCTATCCTTGGTATAAAAAAGAAATAAATAAGCTAATGAGGTTATTACAGTAGTAGCAACTTCCAAGATTCAAATAAAAAGAAATTACCGAAATAAACTAACAAGAACAAAAAAAAGCGAAACATGGATATACAAAGTTCCGACGAAATATGATATGTAGATAGCGAGATATCGGTATACCTCCCCCCAAGCTTAGGCTTTTGTCCTAAGTGGAGATCAACCCTAGGGTGAGTAGTGCCTCCAGGATGGTGGGTCATCCCTAGCATGATCATACCCCAGCCCTCGTGAGGAAGAAGAAGCTGAAGGCCCATAGTCATAGTCAGGTTGCTGATATATTGGGAACCCAGCAGTGTTGGAGGGCTGGACAAAGTTATCTTCGACCTCCCCTCCATCGTCATGTACATGTCGCCCCTGCTCCTCTATGTATGTGTCAAGCTCTTGTTCCGTGAGTGATCATCCTTCCCTGACATCAAGGTTAAGCAAAAGGGGCGCATGCAATTTGACTAGACGGTTGGTCTTAGTTACCCACCGAGATGATGATTTTTTCTTGAAAAAGGTAATTTCATAAGGTAGGTAGCCAATGTTAGCTTGGAAAGAAACAAATTGGTGTTGCATCATTGAATTAGGATCAAGCCTCTCTAATGGAAATTGAAAGTCCAAAGCATGTGGAACTAGACCATGAAAGGCTAATAGACGAGAGGCAATGAGGCCTCCACAAACTCCCCCTTTCTCACGGTTAGTAGTAAGACGGGAGGCTATCAAAGGACCCAAATTATATTCTCTATCTTTTCTTAGGGCAGCAGCTAGGAAGGCTAAATCATGAGAGGATAATTTACTTGCAACCTTTCTAGCTAGAACGCACTTAGTAATAAAATAGGCAAAATACCGAATAGAGGGAAGTTGAATACTTCAGATTTTACCATCCTCCTCTGAGAAGCTCCTCCCCTGGAAAATTTCTTTGTATAGTTCCAACAATAACTTGGGTCGCTCCTTGATTCTTCCGCATGATCCCCATTGTGGCACTCTAATAGCTGCACATAAATCATCGAGAGGCAAATCGATAGCTTTGTTATATATTTTGTAATGAACCATGGGGTTAGGTAATTTCCAACTAAATCTAAAATCCCGCACCACAGACATAGTTAGCTTAACATGTTGGTATGGTTCACCATCAACAAAACTTTCCAAGCCTGCATTGGAAACCAAAGTCCGGAAATCCTGCAGAATTCCTGCAGCACTCATGAATTCCACACATGGATAAAGAGAAGGGAAAACTCCTTCTTGCCGGTGGACCTTCATGACTTCATTCACCTCCAATTCATGTTGATTTAGTTGGTATGCATTGCCTTCCATCTCTGAAATTTTTAACAAACCTCATAAAAAATGGTTTTAAGACAAACAAATAAAGGAGAACACTATGGAGAATTATAAGAGGACTAAACATGCATCAAAACAACTTATCCCATCATAATACAAGCATGCAAGTTCACTTAACATGTCGTCTACAACAGAAAAATACTAAAGATATACTCCACCAATCAAAATACTACTTGGATAATCGAAGGAGTCACATACCAGAGAGAAAATGCTTCAAATTTCAGCAGGAAATATGGGCCGAGGAAGGAGATCGAAAATTCGCGATGAAGAATGGCAAGAACACAGGTTTGAGCAATGGTGGGGTGTTTTTTTCGGGAGAGAGAAGAGAATGGCAGAGGAGGGAGCAAGTGGAGGGCCAGGGGCCCCACACCTGGCCTTGGCGCGGCCAAGGTGTCCCTGATGCGTGCAGTTGACACACGTCCGTTGGGAACCCCAAGAGGAAGGTGTGATGCGTACAGTAGCAAGTTTTCCCTCAGAAAGAAACCAAGGTTTATAGAACCAGTAGGAGCCAAGAAGCACGTTGAAGGTTGATGGTGGCGGAGTGTAGTGCGGCGCAACACCAGGGATTCCGGCGCCAACGTGGAACCTGCACAACACAATCAAAGTACTTTGCCCCAACGTAACGGTGAGGTTGTCAATCTCACCGGCCTGTCGTAAACAAAGGATTAAACGTATTGTGTGGAAGATGATGATTGTTTGCGAAGAACGAGTAAAGAACAATTGCGATAGATTGTATTTCGGATGTAAAGAATAGGACCGGGGTCCACAGTTCACTAGTGGTGTCTCTCCCATAATATAAACGGATGTTGGGTGAACAAATTACAGTTGGGCAATTGACAAATAAAGAAGGCATAACAATGCACATACATATATCATGATGAGTACTATGAGATTTAATCGGGGCATTACGACAAAGTACATAGACCGCTATCCAGACATGCATCTATGCCTAAAAAGTCCACCTTCGGGTTATCATCCGAACCCCTCCAGTATTAAGTTGCAAACAACGGACAATTGCATTAAGTATGGTGCGTAATGTAATCAACACAAATATCCTTAGACAAAGCATCGATGTTTTATCCCTAGTGGCAACATCACATCCACAACCTTAGAACTTTCTCATCACTTGTCCCAGATTTAATGGAGGCATGAACCCACTATCGAGCATAAATACTCCCTCTTGGAGTCACAAGTATCAACTTGGCCGAGCCTCTACTAGCAACGGAGAGCATGCAAGAACATAAATAACATATATGATAGATTGATAATCAACTTGACATAGTATTCAATATTCATCGGATCCCAACAAACACAACATGTAGCATTACAAATAGATGATCTTGATCATGATAGGCAGCTCACAAGATCTAACATGATAGCACAATGAGGAGAAGACAACCATCTAGCTACTGCTATGGACCCATAGTTCAGGGGTGGAATACTCACACATCGATCCGGAGGCGATCATGGCGATGAAGAGACCTCCGGGAGATGATTCCCCTCTCCGGCAGGGTGCCGGAGGCGATCTCCTGAATCCCCCGAGATGGGATTGGCAGCGGCGGCGTCTCTGGAAGGTTTTCCGTATCGTGGCTCTCGGTACTGGGGGTATCACGACGAAGGCTTTAAGTAGGCGGAAGGGCAGGTCAGGAGGCGTCACGGGGGCCCCACACGCTAGGGCCGCGCGGGGCCCCTCTATGCCGCGCCGCCCTAGTGTGGCGGCGCCCCGTGGCCCCACTTCGTGACTCCTTCGGTCTTCTGGAAGCTTCGTGTAAAAATAGGCCCCTGGGCGTTGATTTCGTCCAATTCCGAGAATATTTCCTTACTAGGATTTCTGAAACCAAAAACAGCGAGAAAACGACAAGCGGCTCTTCGGCATCTCGTCAATAGGTTAGTGCCGGAAAATGCATAAATATGACATATAATGTGTATAAAACATGTGAGTATCATCATAAAAGTAGCATGGAACATAAGAAATTATAGATACGTTTGAGACGTATCAAGCATCCCTAAGCTTAGTTCCTACTCGCCCTCGAGTAGGTAAACGATAACAAAGATAATTTCTGAAGTGACATGCTATCATAATCTTGATCATACTATTGTAAAGCATATGAGATGAATGCAGCGATTCGAAGCAATGGTGAAGAAAATGAGTAAACAAATGAATCATATAGCAAAGACTTTTCATGAATAGTACTTTCAAGACAAGCATCAATAAGACTTGCATAAGAGTTACTCATAAAGCAATAAATTCAAAGTAAAGGTATTGAAGCAACACAAAGGAAGATATAAGTTTCAGCAGTTGCTTTCAACTTCAACATATTTATCTCATGGATAATTGTCAACACAAAGTAATATAACAAGTGCAATAGGTAAACATGTAAGAATCAATGCACACAATTGGTACAAGTGTTTGCTTCTGGGATAGAAAGAATAGGTAAACTGACTCAACAATAAAGTAAAAGATAGGCCCTTCGCAGAGGGAAGCATTGATTACTATATTTGTGCTAGAGCTTTTCATTTTGAAAACAAGAAACAATTTTGTCAACGGTAGCAATAAAGCATATGTGTTATGTATAAGATCGACATCCTATAAGTTGCAAGCCTCATGCATAGTATACCAATAGTGCTCGCACCTTGTCCTAATTAGCTTGGATTAACATGGATTATCATTGCATAGCATATGTTTCAACCAAGTGTCACAAAGGGGTACCTCTATGCCGCTCTGTACAAAGGTCTAAGGAGAAAGCTCGCATTGGATTTCTCGCTTTTGGTTATTCTCAACTTAGACATCCATACCGGGACAACATAGACAACGAGATAATGGACTCCTCTTTAATGCATAAGCATTCAACAACAGTTAATATTCTCATAAGAGATTTAGGATTAATTGTCCAAACTGAAACTTCCACCATGAATCATGGCTTTAGTTAGCGGCCCAATGTTCTTCTATAACAGTATGCATACTCAAACCATTTGATCATGAAAATCGCCCTTACTTCAGACAAGACGAACATGCATAGCAACTCACATGATATTCAACAAAGGTAAAAGAGTTGATGGCGTCCCAGAAACATGGTTACCGCTCAACAAGCAACTTATTAAGAAATAAGACACATAAGTACATATTCTTCACCACAATAGTTTTTAAGGCTATTTTCCCATGAGCTATATATTGCAAAGACAAAGAATAGAATTTTTAAAGGTAGCACTCAAGTAATTTACTTTGGAATAGCGGAGAAATACCATGTGGTAGGTAGGTATGGTGGACACAAATGGCATGGTTATTGGCTCAAGGATTTGGATGCACGAGAAGAATTCCTCTCAATACAAGGCTAGGCTAGCAAGGTCGTTTGAAGCAAACTCAAGTATAAAACGGTGCAGCAAGACTCACATATGAACATATTGTAACTATTATAAGACTTTACATTGTCTCCTTGTTGTTCAAACACCTTAACCAGAAAATATCTAGACTCTAGAGATCAATCATGCAAACCAAATTTTAACAAGCTCTATGTAGTTATTCATTAATGGGTACAAGGTACATGATGCAAGAGCTTAAACATGATCTATATGAGCACAACAATTGCCAAGTATCAAATTATTCAAGAGATTATACCATTTTCCACATGCGGCATTTTCCGTTTCCAACCATATAACAATGAATGAAGTAGTTCAATCTTCGCAATGAACATTAAAAGTAAAGCTAAGAACATATGTGTTCATACGAAACAGCGGAGCGTGTCTCTCTCCCAAACAAAGAATGCTAGGATCCGAATTTATTCAAACAAAAACAAAAACAAAAACAAAAACAAACAGACGCTCCAAGTAAAGCACATAAGATGTGACGGAATAAAAATATAGTTTCACTAAAGGAACCTGATAATGTTGTCGATGAAGAAGGGATGCCTTGGGCATCCCCAAGCTTAGACGCTTGGGTCTTCTTAAAATATGCAGGGATGAACCACGGGGGCATCCCCAAGCTTAGACTTTTCACTCTTCTTGATCATATTGTATCATCCTCCTCTCTCGACCCTTGAAAACTTCCTCCACACCAAACTCAAAACAAACTCATTAGAGGGTCGAGTGCATAATTCATATATTCGGAGGTGACATAATCATTCTTAACACTTCGGACATTGCACAAAGCTACCGAAAGTTAATGGAACAAAGAAATCCATCAAACATAGCAAAACAGGCAATGCGAAATAAAAGGCAGAATCTATCAAAACAGAACTGATCCGTAAAGACGAATTTTTAAGAGGCACCAGACTTGCTCAGATGAAAATGCCCAAATTGAATGAAAGTTGCGTACATATCTGAGGATCACGCACGTAAATTCGCAGATTTTTATAAATTTTCTACAGAGACTACTGCTCAAATTCGTGACAGCAAGAAATCTGTTCCTGCGCAAGCAATCCAAATCTAGTATTGACTTTACTATCAAAGACTTTACTTGGCACAACAATGCAATAAAATAAAGATAAGGAGAGGTTGCTACAGTAATAAAAACTTCCAAGACTCAAATATAAAATAAAGTGCAGAAGTAAAATAATGGGTTGTCTCCCATAAGCGCTTTTCTTTAACGCCTTTCAGCTAGGCGCAGAAAGTGTGTATCAAGTATTGTCAAGAGACGAAGCATCAACATTACCTCGGGCTTTACGCCTACCCTTCTTATTCTTTTTCTTACTCTTTGGTTTAGGGAATACATGTCTACCTCCCGGTGTAGAGGTGAATTTTAGGGTGCCTTCTCCCACATCTATGACTGCTCCCAATAGTTTCAGCAGGGATCTTCCAAGTGTGATTTGTCCTGTTCCTACACATTCAATAACAAGATAATCGGTGGATACCGTTCTTCCAAGAATGGTTGTATGCACACCCTCGGCTATTCCCTTAGGAATTATAACAGAGTTATCAATAAGAGTTATTCCTTCTCCCCTTCAACGAGTCCCCAAAGTGTCAAAGATTCATAAATACTCTTAGGCATAAGGCAAAATTCAGACATAATATCACAATGGGCATGAAAAGTTTCACCACCAATAAAAACTTTAATAGTAGGGTCCATATTGAAGGTTCAGAGTTCACTAAAACTTGATCAAGACGGTTACGAACATAACTATAATTTTCTTTCAAGCAAGATGCACTTGTCTCAAGAGTGTTTAATCTATTATAAATGCTAATAAGAGCTGAATCAAAGTTATTAGCTGAACTATGTGATGCAACCAATTTTTTTATGGCATTAAAAGCTTGATCCCCATCGCAATGAAGGAAATCTCCTCCCACTACAACATCCAAGGTATATCTATAGCGAATCATAAGACCAAAATAAAAGTTACTAAGGAGCGAACTTAGAGTCATTTGAGGTTCAGCTTTACGATAAGAATCAAAAATTCTAGACCAAGCATCTTTAAAACTCTCCTCATCCCCTTGTTTAAAAGTGAAGACTAATTCCTCGAGTGAAGAAGTAACAGGTGCAGAGCTAGACATGGTAACAAAAGTAAAATGCAAGTAACTAATTTTTTTGTGTTTTTAATATGGAGAACAAGACAGTAAATAAAGTAAAGCTAGCAACTAATTTTTTCGTGTTTTTGATATAAGAAGCAAACAAAGCAGTAAATAAAGTAAAACAAAGCAAGACAAAAACAAAGTAAAGAGATTGGATGTGGGAGACTCCCCTTGCAGCGTGTCTTGATCTCCCCGACAACGGCGCCAGAAAATATGCTTGATGCGTGCGGTTGACACACGTCCGTTGGGAACCCCAAGAGGAAGGTGTGATGCATACGATAGCAAGTTTTCCCTCGAAAAGAAACCAAGGTTTATCGAACCGAGTAGGAGCCAAGAAGCACGTTGAAGGTTGATGGTGGCGGAGTGTAGTGCGGCGCAACACCGGGGATTCCGGCGCCAACGTGGAACTCGCACAACACAATCAAAGTACTTTGCCCCAACGTAACGAGTGAGGTTGTCAATCTCACCGGCTTGCCGTAAACAAAGGATTAAACGTATTGTGTGGAAGATGATGATTGTTTGCGAAGAACGAGTAAAGAACAATTGCGGTAGATTGTATTCGGATGTAAAGAATAGGACCGGGGTCCACAGTTCACTAGTGGTGTCTCTCCCATAAGATAAACAGATGTTGGGTGAAAAAATTACAGTTGGGCAATTGACAAATAAAGAAGGCATAACAATGCACATACATATATCATGATGAGTACTATGAGATTTAATCGAGGCATTACGACAAAGTACATAGACCGCTATCCAGACATGCATCTATGCCTAAAAAGTCCACCTTCGAGGTTATCATCCGCACCCCTTCCAGTATTAAGTTGCAAACAACAGACAATTGCATTAAGTATGGTGCGTAATGTAATCAACACAAATATCCTTAGACAAATAATCGATGTTTTATCCCTAGTGGCAACAACACATTCACAACCTTAGAACTTTCTGTCATTGTCCCAGATTTAATGGAGGCATGAACCCACTATCGAGCATAAATACTCCCTCTTGGAGTCACAAGTATCAACTTGGCCAGAGCCTCTACTAGCAATGGAGAGCATGCAAGAACATAAATAACATATATGATAGATTGATAATCAACTTGACATAGTATTCAATATTCATCGGATCCCAACAAACACAACATGTAGCATTACAAATAGATGATCTTGATCATGATAGGCAGCTCACAAGATCTAACATGATAGCACAATGAGGAGAAGACAACCATCTAGCTATCGCTATGGACCCATAGTCCAGGGGTGGACTACTCACACATCGATCCGGAGGCGATCATGGCGATGAAGAGACCTCCGGGAGATGATTCCCCTCTCCGGCAGGGTGCCGGAGGCGATCTCCCGAATCCCCCGAAATGGGATTGGCGGCGGCGGCGTCTCCGGAAGGTTTTCCGTATCGTGGCTCTCGGTATCGGGGGTTTCGCGACGAAGGCTTTAAGTAGGCGGAAGGGCAGGTCGGGGAGGCGTCACGGGGGCCCCACACGCTAGGGCCGCGCGGGCCCCCTCTAGGCCGCGCCGCCCTAGTGTGGCGGCGCCCGTGGCCCCACTTCGTGACTCCTTCGGTCTTCTGGAAGCTTCGTGTGAAAATAGGCCCCTGGGCGTTGATTTCGTCCAATTCCGAGAATATTTCCTTACTAGGATTTCTGAAACCAAAAACAGCAGAAAACAGCAACTAGCTCTTCGGCATCTCGTCAATAGGTTAGTGTCGGAAAATGCATAAATATGACATATAATGTGTATAAAACATGTGAGTATCATCATAAAAGTAGCATGGAACGTAAGAAATAATAGATACTTTTGAGACGTATCAGTCCCCCGCGCCACCACATGGTGTGGTCGGCTGGTGGGTCCCCCTGGGCTTCCCAGGTGCCTCCCTGCGCCTTTTCATGCGTAAAATTTTTCTAGCTATTTTCTGGAATTTTTCGAGAAACTTTATTTTGGGCAAATTTTAGAATTTGAATAATGATTCTATCGTAGGAAAACAATTACGAAATAATGAAAAACAAATTCAAAAACCAAGTCTACATCAGCTCTTAAGACATTCTAATATAAAGTCAATCAATGGTACATAGTTGAAAACATAGTTTCATTCATTCAAAATTACTTTGCTAACAAGGTTGATCAAGTCTTGTTATCAAAACAATTTGATATGAACCAAAATTTTGTATTTCACTATATGATTATGTTACCTCAATATTGATGGGAATAGTCCCAACCATGAAAATATTATTCTCTTTCTTTGGCTTGGGCAAAGGCAAATGAAATTTCCCAATTTAGATGGTATCAACATTAATAATTGAGTTTAGACCATAGTTCCCATCAATCTTATTGGGAAAATAAACCATATGCTCTTTGTCATCATTTTTATCATTACCACTTTCGGTTTCAGCATCATAGATAGATATACTATTAGGATCTTTAGCAGGTTCAGAGAGGATTCTACAACATTTTTATGTTTCTTCTTCTTTTTCTTAGACTTAGTCCTAGCATCATTAGCTCGTTGAGAATCTTGTTCAATTCTCTTTGGACGCCCCTCGTGATATAAAGGATCCTGAGTAGCAGCACCACTTGTAGTACTTCTTTCATACGCATGTTTTTCCCTAGAAGCATTAATTAGCAAATCTCTTTGCACTTTAGTGAGCTGATCAATTTGAGTTTGAACCATATGAAAATGTTTAACAAGCATTTTAACATCATTAGAGGTTCTTTCCACAATATCATGCAAATTATTGATAGCTCTAGAATTTTCCATTATCAAGGAGTTCATTTTTAGCTAATGGATGTTTAGGTAGTGATCTAATTAAAGAACAAAATCTTGCCCAAGATTCAGGCAATTTCTCTCCTTCTACCTGCACAAAGTCAAAGATTTTACGTAAGCGAGCATGTTGAGCACTAGCAGGGAAATATTTCTGAAAGAAGGCATTAACCAAACCAATAGGACTATCAATAGATCCAGGAGATAAATTATCATACCAAATTTTAGCTGCTCCTTTCAGAGAGAAAGGGAAAATTTTAGTAACAAAGTAAGTGTGTATCTTAATATCATCGGAGAATAAATTGCTCAAAGTAGAGAGTTCATTCATATGTTTCATAGCACTTTCATTTTCAGTACCACAGAAAGGTTATTTCTCAACAATAGATATGTAAGATAAATCCAGAGAGAAATCATAATCCTTATCTCTAATATTTATGGGAGATGTAGCAAACTTAGGACCAGGAGACAATTTATATCTAACAGCTAGTCTTGAAAGAAGACTTTTCATAGCACTTGCATCTCTAGCATGACATTCATCAATGAAGTCATCATTAAGTTCAATATAAGTTTCATCAAGATCATCGCTAGGATTCCCCCTAGCTTGAGATGAACTAATAGGTGTAATAGTATTTTTAGCATTTTCAATTTGCTTAGCTCTAGCAATTGTAGTATCTAGGAAAGGACCTAACGAACCACTCTTATCAAGCACAGTAGAAGCATCATCAAAATCATCAAGAGCATTATCAGATTTAGCAGAAGTAGCAGCATGTGGTGGAGTAAGAAGCTTACTCATAACAGATGGCTAATCAAGAGCGACAGAAGTGTTAAGAGTTGTACCTCTTCTTGCAGTGGATGACAATATAGGGAACTTCGATTCAGGAGCTTTCCCCATAATGAATAAATTGCAGCAAACAATATCACCTTCAAGTGGGCTTGTAAATAAAGCTATGCTCCCCGGCAGCAGCGCCAGAAAATAGTCTTGATGACCCACAAGTATAGGGGATCGCAACAGTCTTCGAGGGAAGTAAAACCCAAATTTATTGATTCGACACAAGGGGAGCCAAAGAATATTTATAAGCTTTAACAGATGAGTTGTCAATTCACCTGCACCTGAAAATAGACTTGCTCGCAATAGTTTATCAGTAGTAACAATTTTATAGTAGTGGTAGTGGTGAAGTAACAGCAGTAGCGAAATAAAAATAGCAGTACCGATGATTGCAGTAGACAGCAGGATTAAAATACTGTAGGCACATGGATGGATGAACGGGCGTTGCATGAATGAGAGAGTCCATATAATAGCAAGACATAAGCATTGCAAGAAATAGTGATATAACCATCCTAGTATAAGATAACCATAGGCGTATGTTCCTATTTAGTCGTGCGTGCTCGCAATGAGAAACTTGCACGACATCTTTTGTCCTACCAGCCCATTGCAGCGGGGTCTCTAGGGAATCTACTGGTAATTAAGGTACTCCTTTTAATAGAATACCGGAGCAAATCATTAACACTTCATGAACACACATGATCGTCATATCATAGCCATCCCCACCGGTTATCCCAATTATTATCACTTTGGGGCATCGGGTTCGGGACAATGATATGTGTATACAACTTGCAGATATGATAAAAAACAGTAATTATCCTCATGAATCAATAACATGTTCAGATCTGAGATCATGGCACTCGGGCCCAAAGTGACAAGCATTAAGCATAGGAAGTTGGAACAATGTCAAAAATACTAACAGTGGATACTAGGCACTACGCCCATAACAATCTTGTAGCTATTACATGGCCAATCTCATCCAATCCCTACCATCCCCTACAGCCTACAACGGGGAATTAAACACACATGGATGGGGGAATCATGGATGGTTGATGGAGAGGTGTCGGTGATGGCGATGGCGATGATGATAGGGAAAAGGTGTCCGATCTTTTGATGAGATGATGATAACGTCAATTTGTTGGTGGAGTTCGTGCTTGACGATCCGACTACACATGCAAAGCTCGTGTGCCAATGCAATCGCTAGAACAATCTCCGGGTGTTAATGATCTTGCGGATGCACGACCGGCCTGACCAGCGAGAGTCTTAATTCCTACCTGAAATCGAGAACAAGTAAGAACTAATAGTGCAACCAGGATATTACGGATGAAAGATGAAAATTTTATTGAATAAGGTGGCATTCCGAATAGTCGGTCTTGTTCTGGGCGTTGGCCTCAAAAGAAGTACACGAGAGTTGCAGCAATGGCTAACTTTTAGTCTAATCAAAATCCGAGTCTAAACGTGACGGCTATGGGGGTATTTAAAGGACAAAAAGGGGGGTTTCGACCAGCCATGCATATGGTGGCCGAACCAAACCCTAGAAGGCCTCTCCCCCTTCAATACGGACTCTAAACGGGGGCTGACTTAAATTCCTGCGAAAATTACATGGGCCTGGCCCAAACTTAAAAGTGACGCAGCACCATGTAACTATATGGACGAAATTGTGAAGTGGAAAGCTCTATAATTTGTCCATGTCTTCATCTCTTATTATGGTGGCTTCAAAGTTCTGATATCTCCACTTGTAGCGTCCTCTTCAATCCTCATATGTTTGCTGCCATCTCCTCCATGTGTGATCATGCTCCAATGCTTGTCCGTCTCATCCATGCTAGGTCCATCATTCCTAAGAGTAACAAACACATCTGATTTATACATCATCATATTCTCATGTATGTGAGGAATAGTTCCAAGGAACGAAAGTACCTGTTAGTTAAGTTGTTTGGCACGAGCTCGAGTGATTGGTCCTTTTATTTGTGTGGCTGTAGGTACAACATTGTATCAACAGATGGGATGTCCTCATCAGATGATCTCCTCCAAATCCCCGTCCCGGCAGGGTGCCAGAACGGAGTTTCTGGTCCCCGGATTGGGGTTTCTGGTGGCGGCGGAGCAGCAGAACTCTTTCTGGAAGAACGTTGAACCCCCATCGGTTTTCAGGTCAGGGGCTTCTTATAGTGCGAAGGAGAGGTCGAGGGGGTGGCCGAGGCGGCCAGACCACCCCTAGGCGCGGCCAAGGCCTGAACCGCGCCTAAGGTAGGTGTGGGCCCCTCGTGGCCCCCTCCGTCTCGACTTCTGGGTCCGTGAGTCTTCGGGTGAAATATGTATTTTGCTATATTTTCCAGGAATTTTCCTGAAAGTTCGAATTCTGCACAAAAATGAGACACTGACGTCTACGCACGCTTCTTTTCCTGTAGACAGTGTTGGGCCTCCAAGAGCAGAGGTTTGTAGAACAGCAGCAAGTTTCCCTTAAGTGAATCACCCAAGGTTTATCGAACTCAGGGAGGTAGAGGTCAAAGATATCCCTCTCAAGCAACCCTGCAATTACGATACAAGAAGTCTCTTGTGTCCCCAACACACCTAATACACTTGTCAGATATATAGGTGCACTAGTTCAGCGAAGAGATAGTAAGATGCAAGTGACATGGATGAATATGAGTGGTAATAACAATCTGAAATAAATATGGCAGCAAGTAAACATGCAGTAGAACAGTAAATAAACGGAGTTTCGATATTCGGAAACAAGGCCTAGGGATCATACTTTCACTAGTGGACACTCTCAACAATGATCACATAATTGAATAAATAAATGTTACACTCTCTTGTTGGATAACAAACACCATTCATTGTGTAGGGCTACAAGAGCACCCTCAAGACGGAGTTAACAAGCTCCGCAACGTCATAAAGGAATCACACACGATGCGCACACCGTCACCGTCACACCGTGGAGAGTAATTCCGGAGTTCATATTAAAGTAACCTCTAGAGTGTATAATAGTGCTACTCTGGATAACTCTCCTAATGGAATCACTAATCGTGTAGTGGCTACAAAAGCTCCGCTCAGAGTTCATCAAGTACTTGACAAACACCACTCATAGGGATATCCACGTCAAATCATAAATCCAAGATAATATATTTATCATAGTGATAGTTAACTTCATAATCTACAAGAGATCACAATCATAACCTACGGCAAGTACTACATGATGCACACACTGTCCACTTTACATCATGAAGGAGGAATATACTACTTTAATAACATCACTAGAGTAGCACATAGATGATATTCAACTAGATCACAAAGCTCATAATCACATAAAGATCACATGAGAGAGAGAGAGAGATGAACCACATAGCTACCGGTACAGCCCTTAGCCTCAGGGGAGAACTACTCCCTCCTCATCATAGGAGACAGCAACGGCAATGAAGATGGTGGTGGTGTCGATGGAGATGCCTTCCGGGGGCAATTCCCCGTCCCGGCGGCGTGACGGAACAGAGACTTCTGTCCCCCGAATCTTGGCTTCGCGATGGCGGCGGCTCTGGAACTTTTCTCGTATCGTGGCTTATCTTTTTGGGATTTCTATTTTCGTGCCCTCAGGTCCTTAGTTGTACTCAGTTTTCCCCAGCTCCTTAGTTTTTCCTCAGTTTTCCCCAAGCCCTTGTCTGAACCGCAGAAGGAGCTCGGACGGAAGGAATCCGTTAAGTTGACCGTTCCGTGCTGACGAGTGGGGTCGTGTCGTTTGTGGGGTCGCGTCGTGTGGGACCGCGTCGTGTGGGGCTGGTAGGAAGGGACCGTGTGGGACAGGACGAGGCCGTGTTTGTGTGGCCGTAGCGTGTGGGGCCGTAGCGTGTGGAGCCGTGTGGGTCCGGGACGGGGGCACAAGTGGTTTCTGTCTCTTTCGCCCAGATTAGCAGTTTTCAATGTACCTTTTTCTCTCTATCGCTCGATCTCATTCATATTTGATAGCCCAAATTGGTAGCAAATCTAGAGCAGCTTCTCCTTCTGTTTTTTAACGCCATTCATTTCTTTATGCCTTCGTTTTTACCCAATCAGGTAGGAAATCTAGGGCACAAATCCAGAGAAAAAATATAGGATAAGCTGCATACGGCAACCAACATAGCATAGATATATTCGGGACAGATCCAAAAGTAGTACCGATAGATCCAACATAAGCTACATTTTACATGAAATTAAGCTGCTCTACGGATAGAGCAGATCACGAGACAGAGAGTGCGAGTAGGCACGTTCAACGCCTCCGGGTAGCGCGTGTGACTCGCTTGGAGGTTGCGCAGGTGAATCCCAAGTGCTTTGTGTTTGGCCATGTACGCATGCACGTTCACGGTCCTTCCAACTCTAGCGCCACATCTGCCAATGGATTCAGCATGGTTCACCAGGGAGTTGAAGTCGGTGGCGCGGAGCTTCCTGTTGCAGAAGGGGCACTTGTAAATGCCTCGAGCAAAAGGGCCATCGTAATGGCCGGACTGCAGCCTCCTGAGGACGTGACGAGTCTTGGTGTGGAAGGACTCGTCGTCGTCTGTCGACGTCGCTCGCTCCGCACCTGTCACGTAGCACCAAAGATCGTGCAAAAAACACGGAGTCAATTGCAACGATGATGGAACAGAGAGTGAACAAAAAATCATGCATGATAATATGGGCTCGAAAAAAGAGGTAGCCTCGGTTACATTGGACACACTTATATCCGGGATTTGAGTCGGCAAACCAAAGATCATGCACAACAAATTTGTACACACCAATTGTTTACCGACCAAACCCTGAATCAATTTATGCCCAAATATTCATCATCATCGGCACAAATCTTAAACAAAAGCAAATCACAAACACTAATAACGCAAGATCTAACACAAAAGGATCGAACTAGGAACGGACGAACGAGTAATAACGCAAGATCTAACAAAAAAGGATTAAACTAGGAACGGACGAACCGTAATAACGGTAGATCTAACACAAAATGATTGAAATGAGATAAGAACAAGGGAACAAAGGGTTACCTCCGGCTCGTTGTCGACGATGGTGGTGTCGTAGGGGTTCTCCGGCGCGTCGTACCTGCACTCGGTTCGTACGGGTCCCAATCGACGGGGACCGGACGGTGGCGGCGGCCGATGCGCCGGCTGCTACGTTGGAAGCGGCGACGGGGGCTCGGACGGGGGCGGCGGCCGATGCGCCGGCTGCTACGTTGGAAGCGAGCGACGGGGGCTCGGACGGGGCGGCGGCCGATGCGCCGGCTGCTACGATGGAAGCAGCGACGGGGGCTCGGACGGGGGCGGCGGGCTGATGTGCCGACAATGGGCATCTCATTCTTCTCCATCGCCGGCGGTTTTCTTCGGGGTTTTTCTTCGGTTGTGGAGAAGATGATGGGACGGAGAGGCGGTTGCGGTGAGCCGGTGAGAACGTGCGTCGAGGGAGAGAAAGAGGGGCTCTATAAAGACGAAGGTGGCGTGTACCGCAACACGCGTCCGCTATGCACGGCAACACGCGTCCGCTATGCACGGCTGCAGCGTGCACCGCTACCCGAGTCTAACCCCGGGACGTTTGGTGTACTCGGTTATAACCTCGGGCCTTATACGAAATTTTATCCGTACTCGGTTTTCCCCTCGAGGACTTAGACCGGCAAGTGCAATATACTCAGTTTTACCCTCAAGTAGCTGGTCAACGAGAGAGTCAACAAATGAGATTAACATAGCTAATTGAGTCATTTCATGCGCAAAAAAATCCAAAAAAATAAAAACATAGTGGCAACTACTCATGGAGTCTTCCTACGCAACCTGCCACCTAGAAAACCTTAACAAACATATATAAATCAAGTTTTACCACAAATTTCCACTTCTCAGAATCACTAGTGTAGCTATGAAGATGCATGGTTTTCCACCCAAACCCCTTTGCAAAACATCTTTCCCAAAACATAGTTTGTCTAAATGATGCCATAATTGTCACACTCATGTATATTTGAATTGCAAATAATTTGATGTAGCCCAATATGAATTATATTGTACAAAACACACATTTTTCATTTTGTAATTCTTTTGTTTGAATCCCTTAGTCTATTTACTATTTATGTGCCCTTGGATTCTTAGTACTACTCGGTTTTGCCCTCAAGTACTGTCACAAATGCTCGAGAAGCCCAAACTTATCCCGATTGGTTGAGCCGTTGTCACACGGATCGACTCCACGAACCGTTGATCCACCGATCTAACGGGCGTATACCCCTATCCGTCTCTTCGTGGCAACTCTCTCTCTCTCTCTCTCTCTCTCTCTCTCTCTCTCTCTCTCTCTCTCTCTCTCTTCGTGGCCACCCATCTCTCTCTCTCTCTCTGTCGGTGGAGAATGCAATGACGAGTTTGCCACTTAATATATAGTATTGGTATAAACATGAGGCATACATATTTGCGGATTTCGGTGATTGCATTATTTGTCAGCCCTCTAACAATTATCAACTATCTTGAGCTGTCCTTTTCTTTTAGGGAATATAGTTTGGGATATAGTATTGGTATTTTGAAACGGCCTAAAAGTGGTATAATTTTGTTATAAACATGAGGCATACATTTTTGCGGATTTCGGCGATTGCATTATTTGTCACCCCTCTAACAATTATCAACTATCTTTAGCTGTCCTTTTCTTTTAGGGAATATAGTTTGGGATATGGTATTGGTATTTTGGAAAGGCCTAAAAGTGGTATAATTTTGGTATAAACATGAGGCATACATTTTTGCGGATTTCGGCGATTGCATTATTTGTCACCCCTCTAACAATTATCAACTATCTTTAGCTGTCCTTTTCTTTTAGGGAATATAGTTTGGGATATGGTATTGGTATTTTGGAAAGGCCTAAAAGTGGTATAATTTTGGTATAAACATGAGGCATACATATTTGCGGATTTCGGGGATTGCATTATTTGTCACCCCTCTAACAATTATCAACTATCTTGAGCTGTCCTTTTCTTTTAGGGAATATAGTTTGGGATATAGTATTGGTATTTTGAAACGGCCTAAAAGTGGTATAATTTTGTTATAAACATGAGGCATACATTTTTGCGAATTTCGGCGATTGCATTATTTGTCACCCCTCTAACAATTATCAACTATCTTTAGCTGTCCTTTTCTTTTAGGGAATATAGTTTGGTAATTTTGGTGAATGCACACACTAACTTTGAAAACAACTACAAGTACATGTAACTGAATAATGGATTTGTAACTAGGTATCCCTTGTAACAACTTCTAGCGCCTGGTGAGCAATGAAAAGAATCCGATCGTAATTATACAACAAAAAAAACAACCAGCCATCAGATTAGCTTGCTTCTTCAACTCGATCAGCTGCCTTAACTGCTTGTTCATTTTCTTCAGTTCTCCCTTCACTTCCACCAGTTCTACATTGGGAGCATTAGGCATAATCGGAAGGTCCCTAATCGGAACGGCTCCTCTCTCCGCCGCATTCTCTACAGCAAGTCCCCCCCTCCCAAATTGCGCCCCCCAATAGCGCCAATTGATTCCTGCAACTGAAGCCTCTGAACGTACACATCGATCCACTCGAAATGCCTGCATTTCTTCAAGATCTGAAAACAACAACGTGAACCCTAAATCCCAAATTCGAGGGAATAACAAGAAAATCGAGAGAAAACGAGAGAAATTGGAGCGAGATCTAACCTTATCCCCCTCTCTATATGGCAAGCTCTCGCATGCAACGAACTCACGTCCACGGTTGCCGTTCTCGTCCGTCTTACGGATCGACCGCTTCGGAGGCTCTGGCGTGGGCGGTCGGGGCATCTTGTCAAAGGCACGGGTCCATACTGCGGCCATGAAGAACGGGAGGTCGAAGAGAAACTAGACATCACCCGCGTGCCGGAGAAGGGCTACCGCCGGCGGAGAAGAAGAACAATGGGGCGCGGAGAAAGAAAGGGGAAGCAATGGCACGGGCACGGGCGCGGGGCTAGCTCGGGCTCCCATTTTGCAACGGTCACCGGGTAAGCTGTGGGTCCGGCGCGCTCACGTGGACAAGTTGTGGGTCCCACGATGATCCGGATAAGTGGATACTTGTCCACTCTGCGGGGCACCAACAGCGGCCCCACTTGCCAGCACCAACCAACGTCAACTAAACGGGATTCCTTCCGTCCGAGCTCTTTCTGCGGGTTATAGACAAGAAGTTGGGGAAAACAGAGGAAAAACTAAGGAGCTGGGGAAAACTGAGTACAACTAAGGACCCGAGGGCACGAAAATAGAAATCCCTATCTTTTTAGGGTTTTCGCGACGGAGAGGCTTTATAGGCGGAAGGGCAGCCTCGGAGGGGTCCTGGGGGACCCACACCATAGGGGGGCGCGTGATGGGATTCGTAGCAAAGAAAACAAAAAATTTCCTACCGCGAGAACGCAATCCAAGCCAAGATGCAATCTAGAAGATGGTAGCAACGAGGGGATGAACGAGACTAACCCTTGAAGATTTCCAAAGCCTACGAGATTAGATCTCGTTGTTGCAGAAGATGATCACTTGCCGCTTTCAAAAGCGCGTAGAAGATCTTGACGGTGCCACAATCGAGCAGCACCTCCGTACTCGGTCACACGTTCGGTGTTGATGACGACTTCCTTCTCCCCGTTCCAGTGGGCAGCGGAAGTAGTAGATCCTCCTCGGAATCCCGGCAGCACGACGGCGTGGTGGCGGTGGTGGTGGAGAACTCCGGCGGGGCTTCGCCTATGCGCTGCGGGAGTATTATGTGGAGGAGGAGAGGCTAGGGTTTGGGGAGAGGGGGTGGCTAGGGCGCCGGCCATGGGCAGCCCTAGGTGGTGCGGCCAAGAGTGGCTGCCCCCTCCCTCTCCTCCTCATTATATAGGTGGAAATCCCAAGAGTTGTAGTCTAAGTCTTCGAATAAGACCCCAACAACAAAACCTCCCATAGGTGGGAAACCTACTCAAGGGGGGAGTCCTACCCAAGGTGGGACTCCCACCTTTCCTTTAGGTGGGGTGGCCGGCCACCTTTCCCAGGTGGACTCCACCCCTCCGGGACTCCACTTTCCATGGTGATTTCTTCCGGACTTTTCTAGAACCTTCTAGAACCTGCCATAAATGCACCGGATCATTTCCAAACTTGGAATATGACTTCCTATATATGAATCTTATTCTCCGGACCATTCCGGACCTCCTTGTTATGTCCTGGATCCCATCCGAGACTCCGAACAAAACTTTGAACTCCATTCCTTATTCCATATCTACTTAAACGACATTAAACCTTAAGTGTGTCACCCTACGGTTCGCGAACTATGCAGACATGGTTGAGACCTCTCTCTGACCAATAACCAATAGCGGGATCTGGCGATCCATAATGGCTCCCACATATTCAACAATGACTTTAGTGATCGACTGAACCATTTACATACGATACCGATTCCCTTTGTCACGCGATATTTTACTTGTCCGAGGTTTGATCATCGGTATCTCTATACTTCGTTCAACCTCGTCTCTGACAAGTACTCTTTACTCGTACCGTGGTATGTGGTCTCTTATGAACCATTCATATGCTTGCAAGCTAATTAGATGACATTCCACCGAGAGGGCCCGGAGTAAATCTATCCGTCATCGGGATGGACAAATCCCACTGTTGATCCATATGCCTCAACTCATACTTTCCGAATACTTAATTCCACCTTTATAACCACCCATTTACGCAGTGGCGTTTGATGTAATCAAAGTACCCTTCTGGTATAAGTGATTTATATGATCTCATGGTCGAAAGGACTAGGTAACTATGTATCGAAAGCTTATAGCAAATAACTTAATGACGTGATCTTATGCTACGCTTAATAGGGTGTGTCCATTACATCATTCACATAATGACATAACAGGTTTCAAAAAAAACATAATGACATAACCTTGTTATTAATAACATCCAATGTTCATGATCATGAAACTATGATCATCTATTAATCAACAAGCTAGTTATACAAGAGACTTACTAGGGACTCCTTGTTGTTCACATAACACACATGTATCAATGTTTCGGTTAATACAATTATAGCATGGTATGTAAACATTATCATAAACACAAAGATATATAATAATAATCATTTTATTATTGCCTCTTGGGCATATCTCCAACAGTCTCCCACTTGCACTAGAGTCAATAATCTAGTTTACATATGTAAAGATATAACACCTTGGCCTTTCGGTGCTTTATCATGTTTTGCTCCGGGAGAGGTTTTAGTCAACGGATCTGACATGCTCAGAAACGTATGTATTTTTTAATTCATTTGCGTCTCAACGCATCACTCATTTTCCAAATGAGTTGGCATAATCATATATGTTTAGTCCTCTGGTGGAACCTTAATTCCGCGGTCTGAAATATGTCACTAATATTGTCATACACAATATAGCTTCAAAGTTCTGACACTATCGGAACTACACCAAGTTCTCAAAGAACCTCTTGACTTAACATCCTTAGTCATTGTCAAAACAATGACATACTCTGCCTTCGTTTGTAGAATCCGTCACAATATATAGAACTCTTCTAAATCTAGCATAGACAACTTCTAGCTCATTGTGCTACCTTTTAAACAACACTTAGTCTAATTTGAGATTGAAATTTTATTTTTATATGTGACAAAACAAATATCGGTGCAACACCTTACAGCGATTTGTTTGTCATTTCTCCATACAAAACTATATATATATCCTTGGTTCTTCTTAAGTACTCAAGAATATTCTTACTGTTTTTCAATGATCATCACATGAATCATTCTGGTACATGCTCATAACACTTTTAGAGCACATGACATCTTCGTGATCTATAATCACTCATGTGTTTTTACTCATTGAGTGTCAGATACACTCAAGTCTTGTTAAACCTTCTCATGACAAGAACATTTTCTTAATATTTCTATATTGAACTACTTCAATATCCATTCTATGTGCTTTGACTTTAAACTTATTATGTGTTTCAATCTATCTTCATAGATCTTGACACTAAATATGTTTCAGTTCATATCCTTTCATTGAAGTTAATTCTCAATGAAACCTTTTATAATCAAGTATATAATTACATTATTTATAACCAACTATATGTCATCTACATAAAGTATTATAAATATGTCTCAGCGCTCCCACTTAATTTCTTGCAAATGCAAGCCTCTTCATCGTCTCTGATGAAATCAAAAACTCTTTGACTATTTCATCTGGTGAAGATTCCAACCCCGCGATACTTACTTCATCCAATTGAAGTTCGTATACCTATCTAGTATTCCATGGACTAGCAAAATTCTTGGTTGTATCTTGTATACACTTTTAATACGCACTTCTGATAAGTAATGTATTTTGCCATCCTACTAGCATATCTCATAAAATAAATATGTAGCGATTACTAGAATAATCCACATAGACTATAAGCATTGCCACGGAAGATCTAATCTTATCGTAGTCAACTTTTTGAACTTTGTCGTAAACAACTTTTCGACAAGTCGAGCTTCTTCAAGGATATTCCATCCAAGTCCATCAATTTTATAGATCCATTTACTTTCAAAAGTATTCATTTATCTTGGATTTCATGGCGTATAGCCATTTTAACGGAGTCAGGGCCCATCATTACTTCTTTGTTTGTAGTTGGTTTATCATTGTTCAAAATAAATCCTTTGTCCACAAATCATTTATTTGATCACAAAGTAAACCATACCTACAAGGTTCAATATGTACTTTGATCTCCATGGCTAAAACACTTTGTAGTCATGGGAGCCATGATCGTCGTGGCCGCTTCCGGAACTAATTCCGATGCTGTGCTACTCTGATCATTATGCTCAGGTTCATAATCCTTATCAAATTCTATTGTCCTCCCACTCAAATACTTCGCTAGAAACAATTTCTTGGAAATAAATAAGAAACATTGACAAACACTTTTGTCTTTGTATCCATAGTGGAAAGAATTCCCAATCAATACTTTGGGATAACCAACAAAGACATTCATCCGATTTTGGTTGTAAAATCTTAGACCAAAATTTAAAGAAAGGACTATTAGGGTTTATACCCATGCCATAACTCGTATGGTGTCATTTCAACTGATCATGATGATGCTCTATTCAGTGTAAAAGCGGTTGTCACTAAAGCATAATCCACAAAAATATAATGGCATTCAATATTTTATCTCATCATTAATCCAACAAGGTTTGGATACATCTCTCGGATACTATATCATCATTATGATACTCCAAGAAATGTGAGTTGTAGAACAATTTCATTACTCTATTAGATGTTCGCTAAAACTCGTAATTCAAATATTTTCCCAATGATCCAATCATAGATATTTGACTTTTCTATTACGATGATTTCCACTTCATGCTGAAATTTATTTGAATCCATTCAAATGTTTTCAAACTTCTTCCTTATCGAATATATCCACATATATATACTCAATTCATTGTTGGAAGTTTTCATGAAGTAGAAGAATCTCCCGCACACAACTATGCCCAGTGAACCACATATATCATCATGTATGTTTTCACTAAGTTAGTTGCTCGTTCAACTCTTGGCCTATGAACGGTATTTTAGTCATTCTCTTTAGAAAAGATTTGCAAGCGCCAAACGATTAAAAAATCAAATGACTCCAAAAATCCATTTGCATGGAGTTCCTTCGTGCGTTCCTTTCTAACATGACCTAAATGGCGGTTCCACAAATAAGTGGAATTCAAATCATTTGCCTTATGGCATTTTAGCGTCAGTGTTATGTATGTGTGTTTCACCATTAAGATTTATAATAACTTATCCATCGTACATGGAGTAATGTCATAATTTGAACAACTTATTGTTTTCATTTGACTAGAGCAAAATAACAATTATTAAGTTCTTTATTATAAATTCTAAGGGATAGATAGAATGCCAACGATGAACATAATAACATTTTATTTTTGTTCCAGACGTGCATTCCTATCATATTCCTTGTTAGTCACTTAGGGCATCTCCAACCGGGCGACCCAAACGGACGCGCTGGGCCGTCCGTTTTGGGCCGTTTGGGTCGCCGGCCGGACACGCGGACAGCGGCCCGCGTCCGCGTGTCCGTTTGGGTCGCGCGCTGCGCCCAACGCGCGGACGCACCGCATAATCCGGAAACACGAAATTAAAAGGAAAAAAAGCAAATTTAAACGAAATTTGATTAAAACATATGCCCTATTTTGGGCAAATTTATACATAGCCCTATTTTGGGCAAATAACTAACAAAAGAAGCCCCTATATGGGCTTTTAAATTTAAACCTATACTAAAAACCCTCTATTAGGGTTTGGTCGGCGGCGCGGTGGCCGCCGGTGCGCCGCCTAGCCCCTGTGGGCGTCGTCGGCGACGTCGTCGTTGTCCACCCCGGGCGGCGACGCGCTGTCGTGGCTGGAGCGCGCCGGGGACTCCGGCCACGGAGACCACAGGGCCTCCTCCCACGGCGAGTGGGGGTCCGGAGCCACCCGGCGCTGTGCCGGCGCACGGAGCAGCGCCTCCTCCCTGAAGCGTTGCTGTCTCTCCTGCCAGGCGCGGCGCCTGGCCTCCTGGCGCCGCCGCCTGTCCTCCTGCCGCCGCTGCTCCTGGCGGCGGGCCTCGTCGGCGCGGCGCCTGGCCTCCTCCCGCCGCGCCGCCTCCTCCTCCTCCTCCCGTCGCGCACGGAGGGCCCGGGCGTAGAGCTCCCAGTCCTCCGCATCCTCCACCTCCCGCCGCGCCGCCTCCTCCATTTCGGAGGTGCGAATGGCCGCATGGAGCTGCGGCCATTTCGCCTCCTCCTCCGCCGCCGAGATGATCAGGGCGGCGCGGAGGTCCGGGTCCTCCTCCGAGGACTCCGGCTTGGGCTCGATGAGGAGCGGTGGCGGTTGCGGCAATGTCGCACCGCCGCGGGCGGCCTCTCCGATGTGGAGGCCGCCGCGGTTCCCTCCGGCCCGCAGCGCCGGCGGCCGACGCCGACTGCTGCTGGCCTCGTCGTCGTTCGCTCCGGGAGCGAACCGTCGCTTCGGGGCCATGGCGGCGGTTTTTGCTCGGGGAGTGGAGTGGGGACCGGAGTGGAGGGCCGGATCCCCTCCGGTCCCCATTTAATAGTCTCCCCGGTCACCGGCAGGTGGGCCCAAGGGAGACGAGGCGACCAGCGGGCGGACGCGAGCGGACGGCGCGTGCCATCCGCGGCCACGCAAACCTAGCCCAGATTTGGGCCGGGTATGCGTCGTTCCGGACGCCGCGGCCGTCCGCTTTTGCGGTGCGTCCCCGCGCTGGGCCGCGTTTTTTTCCGGCTCGACCCAAACGGACGCGCGGGCGCGGTTTGGGTCGCGCGGTTGGAGATGCCCTTAGGCCATTATATTCTTGTATTGTGTTGTTTTGTATGACACTTCATACCAACCAATATGGTACAAATACCCAAGAATTTCATTGTGTGACCAAACGAGGAATACATCCATAACATGTATATTATTTATATACACCTGAGCTAGACTTTCTAGTCTTTTCTTTCTTTCTGCCAATAATCTTTTGTAGTTTCTCTTTTAGATTTCCTCATTATTCAGAAAAACACTTCAAAATTAATAACTTCTAGGTTTGTTGGTCAAATACCAATAACCTTGAGGTTCTTACTTTGATCATCATATGACAAGTGTTCCGGATTTCACTATTAGTAACCTTGTAATATGATGAACAATTTCACTCATAATTTTATCCATTGTATCATGATGACTTTCCGAGACCATGTATGTACATGCTAGGCTCGTAAAGTTTAACCTCAGTATTCGCATGTGGAAATCTGACTTGCACCCGTCGTATGCACACGTAGAATCTATAACACCCGATCATCACGTGATGCTTCGAAACGACGAGTCATAGCAAAGGTGCATACTAAGGACGATCACTTTATGGATATGCGAATATCGTTAGTGCCCCAATAGTTGGAGGATTGGGACGCCTTGCATCTTGTTATCACCAGAATTTAACCGAGTCAGAGGTGGGCCGCGATCAAGATGGTTTGAAGAAATATATAGATAGAAGGAATACGTGGATCGGCCTTTTATACCAAGTTGGGCTTAATTGCCCGTGTATCTCTAACATATTAGATCGTATCTTAGTTTAGAGATAGAATCTTACTCGTGCACGGTTTGGTGCACGCCCGCATTAGAGAGACCGCTGGACTATAAATATGTATCTAGGGTTTATGGAATAAACAACAACTCACGTTCAACCCCAAAACAAACCAATCTCGGCGCATCGCCAACTCCTTCGTCTCGAGGGTTTCTATCAGGTAAGCGACATGCTGCCTAGATCGCATCTTGCGATCTAGGCAGCACAAGCCCCACGTTGTTCATGCGTTGCTCGTACTGAAGCGCTTTTGATGGCGAGCAACGTAGTTATCATCAGATGTGTTAGGGTTAGCATTGTTCTTCGTTTAAGCATGCTTACGTAGTGCAACCCTTGCATATCTAGCCGCCCTCACGCCTATCTCAGGTGTGGGGGCGGCACCCCGCTTGATCATTATTTAGTAGATCTGATCCGTTACGATTGCTCCGTGTTCTACAAGGATTAGTTTAATATCTGCAATAGTTAGGCCTTACAAAGGGGGGGAGGATCCAGTGGCACGTAGGGTGGCGTTCGCAAGTCCTAAACGGGATGTTCCGAGGATCAACTTCATGTTGGTTTTTAGGCCTTGTTTAGGATCGGCTTACGAGCACCGTGCGTGGCCGCAAGGCCCAACCTGGAGTAGGATGATCCGATTATGCGGTGAAAACCCTAAATCGTCGTAGATCTCATTAGCTTCATCTTGATCAGCAGGACCACCAAGTATTCGTGCACCCCGTACGAATCATGGGTGGATCGGCTCTTTGAGCCGATTCACGAGATACCCCGAGAGCCGATCGAGGCTCGTATTTAATGTTTACATGTATGCCACTGCAGAAACTAAGTGAGGCATCCCCATCACCTTCCTGACCAGGTATAGGTCAGGTGGCACGCCCTTGAACTTCGCATCGCCGCGTGTGACCAGAAGAGCATTGCGGGCCGTCGCTCGGAGGGGTCTCAGCCAGCCGCAGCTCTAGGCTCTTCCCGGCTCTACGGTGTTGACAAGGCCGCTGCCCGCCGGTGGGTTTTGGCAGTCAACACATCTTCAACCTTCGTACATTCCCATAAAACTTATGAGTTTATGTAGTCTCACCAAATTATATTCTATCATCTTGCAACAAGGTCTTAGATATCACATATATCTCATACCTTGATTATTTCTGAAAACTAAATTTTCAGCTCCTTACTTTTCAAACAGATTTGAACTTCAAGTTTCACGGAGACAAGATGACTTTAGGTACTAATTGAAACCATAGCTCTTTGAATCAACAATGTGAGGTTTACTAAAAGTTTGCAAATAGGACTTAATCATTTCTTGGTTCTTTAACAATACGATACCAGTCCGTAAAGTTTCTTGTCAGACTTAACAGTATTTCTATCTCAATTACAAGACTAGCGCATGGTAGAAAAACGGATGCCAATACTACAAA
Organism: Lolium rigidum; assembly: GCF_022539505.1. Taxonomy (NCBI): domain Eukaryota; kingdom Viridiplantae; phylum Streptophyta; class Magnoliopsida; order Poales; family Poaceae; genus Lolium; species Lolium rigidum. Next base: position 255,788,977 of record NC_061514.1, read on the forward strand.
ATTAATTCAAAATACTACTCAGGCTATGTTTATGATAATTAGTTCATGTTTTAATCTAATTACTAATGAACTCCCACTTAATACAACATCCCTCATAGTTGTTAAGTGGTACACGATCCAAATCCACTACACCAAAACCGATCATCACGTGAGATGATGTAGCTTCAATGGTGAACATAAACATGTTGATCATATCATCCATATGACTCGTGTTCAACCTTTCGGTTTCCGTTGTCCCGAGGCCATGTCTGTACATGCTAGGCTCGTCAAGCAAACCCAAGTATTCCGCGTGTGCAACATGGCTTACACCCGTTGTATGTAAACGTTGAGTCTATCATCCGATCATCACGAGATGCTTCGAAACGACGAACTATATCAACGGTGCATACGAGGGGAGAACACTTTATTATCTTGATATTAATGTGAGGGATCATCTTATAATGCTACCGTCGCGTTCTAAGCAAAATAAGATGCATAAAGGATTAACATCACATGCAATTCATATGTGATATGATATGGCCCTTTAGTCTTTGCGCCTTCGATCTTCATCTCCAAAGCACGAACATGATCTCCATCATCAACGGGCATGATCTCCATCATCGTCGGCGTAGCGTCAAGGTCCATGGCGCCGTCTTCATAGTTGTTCACCTCATGTAGCAACTATTACAACTACTTTGAAAGACTACTCAACATGAAATTTAAAGACAACCATAAGGCTCATGCCGGTTGCCACAATACAATAATGATCATCTCATACATATTCATCATCACATCATGGCCATATCACATCACCAAACCCCGCAAAAACAAGTTAGACGTCTCTAATTTGGTTTGCATATTTTACGTGGTTTAGGGTTTTCGAGTAAGATCCAATCTACCTACGAACATGAACCACAACGGTGATACTAGTGTTGTCAATAGAAAGAGTAAATTGAATCTTCACTATGGTGGGAGAGACGAGACACCCGCAAAGCCACTTATGCAATACAAGTTGCATGTCGAACGTGGAGCAAGTCTCATGAACGCGGTCATGTAAAGTTAGCCCGAGCCGCTTCATCCCACCATGCCGCAAGATGCAAAGTACTCGAACTAAAGACAAAAAAGCATCAACGCCCACAAAACAATTGTGTTCTACTCGTGCAACCAATCTATGCATAGAAACGGCTCTGATACCACTGATGGGATTCGTAGCATAGAAAACTAAAATTTTCCTACCGCGAGAATGCAATCCAAGCCAAGATGCAATCTAGAAGATGGTAGCAACGAGGGGATGAACGAGACTAACCCTTGAAGATTTCCAAAGCCTACGAGATTAGATCTCGCTGTTGCAGAAGATGATCACTTGCCGATTTCAAAAGCGCGTAGAAGATCTTGACGGTGCCACAATCGGGCAGCACCTCCGTACTCGGTCACACGTTCGGTGTTGATGACGACGTCCTTCTCCCCGTTCCAACGGGCAGCAGAAGTAGTAGATCCTCCTCGGAATCCCGGCAGCACGACGACGTCGTGGCGGTGGTGGTGGAGAACTCCGGCAGGGCTTCCCCTTTGCGCTGCAGGAGTATTATGTGGAGGAGGAGAGGCTAGGGTTTGGGGAGAGGGGGTGGCTAGGGCGCCGGCCATGGGCAGCCCTAGGTGGTGCGGCCAAGAGTGGCTGCCCCCTCCCTCTCCTCCTCATTATATAGGTGGAAATCCCCAAGAGTTGTAGTCTAAGTCTTCGAATAAGACCCCAACAACAAAACCTCCCATAGGTGGGAAACCTACTCAAGGGGGGAGTCCTACCCAAGGTGGGACTCCCACCTTTCCTTTAGGTGGGGTGGCCGGCCACCTATGGTGGAGTCCACCTGGGACTCCACCCCTTAGGGTTTAGCTGGCCATGCAAGGTGGAGTCCCTCCGGGACTCCACTTTCCATGGTGATTTCTTCCGGACTTTTCTAGAACCTTCTAGAACCTGCCATAAATGCACTGGATCATTTCCAAACTTGGAATATGACTTCCTATATATGAATCTTATTCTCCGGACCATTCCGGACCTCCTCGTGATGTCCTGGATCCCATCCGAGACTCCGAACAAAACTTCGAACTCCATTCCTTATTCCATATCTACTTAAACGACATCAAACCTTAAGTGTGTCACCCTACGGTTCGCGAACTATGCAGACATGGTTGAGACCTCTCTCTGACCAATAACCAATTGCGGAATCTGGAGATCCATAATGGCTCCCACATATTCAACGATGACTTTAGTGATCGACTGAACCATTTACATACGATACCGATTCCCTTTGTCACGCGATATTTTACTTGTCCGAGGTTTGATCATCGGTATCTCTATACCTCGTTCAACCTCGTCTCCCGACAAGTACTCTTTACTCGTACCGTGGTATGTGGTCTCTTATGAACCATTCATATGCTTGCAAGCTAATTAGACGACATTCCACCGAGAGGGCCCAGAGTATATCTATCCGTCATCGGGATGGACAAATCCCACTGTTGATCCATATGCCTCAACTAATACTTTCCGAATACTTAATTCCACCTTTGTAACCACCCATTTACGCAGTGGCGTTTGATGTAATCAAAGTACCCTTCTGGTATAAGTGATTTATATGTCTCATGGTCGAAAGGACTAGGTAACTATGTATCGAAAGCTTATAGCAAATAACTTAATGACGTGATCTTATGCTACGCTTAACAGGGTGTGTCCATTACATCATTCACATAATGACATAACCTTGTTATTAATAACATCCAATGTTCATGATCATGAAACTATGATCATCTATTAATCAACAAGCTAGTTATACAAGAGGCTTACTAGGGACTCCTTGTTGTTCACATAACACACATGTATCAATGTTTCGGTAAATACAATTATAGCATGGTATGTAAACATTATCATAAACACAAAGATATATAATAATAATAATTTTATTATTGCCTCTTGGGCATATCTCCAACAGCGCCCCCCCCCCTTGGCCGCGCCGCCATGTGGGGTGGGGCCCCCTTGGCTCCCCTCTGGCCCCTCTTCGGTGCTCTGGAACCTTCCGTGGAAAATAGGACCCTGGGCGTTGATTTCGTCCAATTCCGAGAATATTTCCTTTGTAGGATTTCTGAAACCAAAAACAACACAAAACGAGAACTGGCACTTCGGCATCTCGTTAATAGGTTAGTTCCGGAAAATGCATCAAAACGATATAAAGTATGGATAAAACATGTAGATATTGTCATAAAACTAGCATGGAACATCAGAAATTATAGATACGTTGGAGACGTATCAAGCATCCCCAAGCTTAGTTCCTACTCGCCCTCGAGTAGGTAAACGATAACAAGGATAATTTATGAAGTGACATGCTATCAACATAATCTTGATCAATACTATTGTAAAGCATATGAGATGAATGAAGTGATTCGAAGCAATGGTAAAGACAATGATTAAACAACTGAATCATATAGCAAAGACTTTTCATGAATAGTACTTTCAAGACAAACATCTATAAGACTTGCACAGGCGTTAACTCATAAAGCAATAAATTCTTAGTAGAAAGCTTTGAAGCAACACAAAGGAAGATATAAGTTTCAACAGTTGCTTTCAACTTCAACATGTATATCTCATGGATAATTGTCAACACAAAGTAAAATAATAAGTGCAATAAGCAAGCATGTAAGAATCAATGCACAGTTGACACAAGTGTTTGCTTCTAAGATAGAAAGAAGTAGGTAAACTGACTCAACATAAAGTAAAAGAATGGCCCTTCACAGAGGGAAGCATGGATTACTATTTTTGTGCTAGAGCTTTTCATTTTGAAAACATAGAAACAATTTTGTCAACGGTAGTAATAATTCATATGTGTTATGCATAAGACGTCCCATAAGTTGCAAGCCTCATGCATAGAATACCAATAGTGCTCGCACCTTGTCCTAATTAGCTTGGATTTACATGGATTATCATTGTATAACATATGTTTCAACCAAGTGTCACAAAGGGGTACCTCTATGCCGCCTGTACAAAGGTCCAAGGAGATAGATCGCATTTGATTTCTCGTTTTTGATAGATCTCAACTTAGGACATCCATACCGGGACAACATAGACAACAGATAATGGACTCCTCTTTAATGCATAAGCATTCAACAACAGATAATATTCTCATAAGAGATTGAGGATTAATGTCCAAACTGAAACTTCCACCATGATTCATGGTTTTGTTAGCGGCCCAATGTTCTTCTCTAACAATATGCATACTCAAACCATTTGATCATGATAAATCACCCTTACTTCAGACAAGACGAACATGCATAGCAACTCACATGATATTCAACAAAGGTGAAATAGTTGATGGCGTCCCCGAAACATGGTTACCGCTCAACAAGCAACTTATAAGAAATAAGATACATAAGTAACATATTCAATACCACAATAGTTTTTAAGGCTATTTTCCCATGAGCTATATATTGCAAAGACAAGGAATGAAGTTTTAAAGGTAGCACTCAAGTAATTTACTTTGGAATGGCAGAGAAATACCACATAGTAGGTAGGTATGGTGGACACAAATGGCATAGTTTTTGGCTCAAGGATTTGGATGCACGAGAAGTATTCCCTCTCAGTACAAGGCTTTGGCTAGCAAGGTTGTTTGAAGAAAACACAAGTATGAACCGGTACAACAAAACTTACATAAGAACATATTGCAAGCATTATAAGACTCTACACTGTCTTCCTTGTTGTTCAAACACTCACCAGAAAATATCTAGACTTTAGAGAGACCAATCATGCAAACCAAATTTCAACAAGCTCTATGGTAGTTCTTCATTAATAGGTGCAAAGTACATGATGCAAAAGCTTAAACATGATCTATTTGAGCAAAAAAATTGCCAAGTATCAAATTATTCAAGACATTATACCAATTACCACATGCAGCATTTTCAGTTTCCAACCAAAAAGCAATGAACGAAGCAGTTTCAACCTTCGACATGAACATTAAAAGTAAAACGAAGAACACAAGTGTTCATATGAAAAAGCGGAGCGTGTCTCTCTCCCACACAAGCATGAATTTATTCAGAGAATGAAGATAACAAAACGAAAATAAAAACACACAGACGCTCCAAGTAAAGCACATAAGATGTGACGGAATAAAAATATAGTTTCACTAGAGGTGACCTGATAAGTTGTCGATGAAGAAGGGGATGCCTTGGGCATCCCCAAGCTTAGATGCTTGAGTCTTCTTGAAATATGTAGGGATGAACCACGGGGGCATCCCCAAGCTTAGACTCTTCACTCTTCTTGATCATATTGTATCATCCTCCTCTCGTGATCCTTGAAAACTTCCTCCACACCAAACTCAAAACAAACTCATTAGTGGGTTAGTGCATAATCAAAAATTCACATATTCAGAGGTGACATAATCATTCTTAACACTTCTGGACATTGCTCAAAGCTACTGAAAGTTAATGGAACAAAGAAATCCATCCAACATAGCAAAACAGGCAATGCGAAATAAAAGGCAGAATCTGTCAAAACAGAACAGTCCGTAAAGACGAATTTTTCAGGGGCACTTAACTTGCTCAGATGAAAAAGCTCAAATTGAATGAAAGTTGCATACATATCTGAGGATCACTCACGTAAATTGGCAGATTTTTTTGAGTTACCTACAGACGGGGCTACTCAATTTCGTGATAGCAAGAAATCTGTTTCTGCGCAGTAATCCAATTCTAGTATCAACCTTACTATCAAAGACTTTACTTGGCACAACAATTCAATAAAATAAAGATAAGGAGAGGTTGCTACAGTAGTAACAACTTCCAAGACACAACAAAACAGTAGCAAAATAAAACATGGGTTATATCCCAAGAAGTGCTTTCTTTATAGCCATTAAGATGGGCTCAGTAATTTTAATGATGCACTCGCAAGAAATAAAAGTTGAAGCAAAAGAGAGCATAAAAAAGCAAGTATGAAACAAATTTAAGCCTAACCCGCTTCCTATGCATAGGAATCTTGTACATAAACAAGTCATGTAGGCATAATGCAACAAGCATAGAAAGGCAACACAAGCGCAATTTCAGGATTCTCAACATAAAGAGGGGAAACTTAATATTATTAAGATGCATATAACCATGTTTCCCTCTCTCATAATAACCTTCAGTAGCATCATGAACAAACTCAACAATATAACTATCACATAAAGCATTCTTATTCACATGCATAAAAGTATCATTACTCTCCACATAAGCATAATCAATTTTATTAGTAATAGTGGGAGTAAAACTATCACAACCATCATTGTAATCATCATAAATTGCAGGCATGGTGTAATCATAATAAACTTTATCCTCCATAGTAGGTGACACCAAAATACCACTATCATTATAATCATCATAAATGGGAGGCAAAGTATCATCAAAGAAAATTTTCTCCTCAAAACTTGGGGGACTAAAAATGTCACAACCAGCTTCCCCAAGCTTAAATTCTTCCATAGCATTAGCAATAATAGTGTTCAAAGAGTTCATGCTAATAACATTGCTACAACTATTTTGCAAACAAAGTTCCATGGGTTTTTTAATTCTCTCTTCAAACACATCATGTCCTAATTCAATATAAAGTTCATAAAGATCACTAATTTTGTTGTTGTTTTCCATTAAGCCTAACTAGTGAAAATAAAAACAAGAAACAAAAAGATGCAATTGCAGGATCTAAAGGAAATAGCTTCGAGCACTCACACACCGGCAACAGTGCTAGGAAATAGCTTAGTAGTCGGAGGATGTGAATACCTTTTACGTTACCTCCCCGGCAACGGCGCCAGAAAATAGCTTGATGTCTACGCACGCTTCTTTTCCTGTAGACAGTGTTGGGCCTCCAAGAGCAGAGGTTTGTAGAACAGCAACAAGTTTCCCTTAAGTGAATCACCCAAGGTTTATCGAACTCAGGGAGGTAGAGGTCAAAGATATCCCTCTCAAGCAACCCTGCAATTACGATACAAGAAGTCTCTTGTGTCCCCAACACACCTAATACACTTGTCAGATGTATAAGTGCACTAGTTCGGCGAAGAGATAGTAAGATGCAAGTGATATGGATGAATATAAGTGGTAATAACAATCTGAAATAAATATGGCAGCAAGTAAACATGCAGTAGAACAGTAAATAAACGAAGTTTCGATATTCGGAAACAAGGCCTAGGGATCATACTTTCACTAGTGGACACTCTCAACAATGATCACATAATTGAATAAATAAATGCTACACTCTCTTGTTGGATAACAAACACCATTCATTGTTTAGGGCTACAAGAGCACCCCGAAGCCGGAGTTAACAAGCTCCACAACGTCATAAAGGAATCACACACGATGCGCACACCGTCACCGTCACACCGTGGAGAGTAATTCCGGAGTTCATATTAAAGTAACCTCTAGAGTGTATAATAGTGCTACTCTGGATAACTCTCCTAATGGAATCACTAATCGTGTAGTGGCTACAAAGCTCCGCTCGAGTTCATCAAGTACTTGACAAACACCACTCATAGGGATATCCACGTCAAATCATAAATCCAAGATAATATATTTATCATAGTGATAGTTAACTTCATAATCTACAAGAGATCACAATCATAACCTACGCCAAGTACTATATGATGCACACACTGTCCACTTTACATCATGAAGGAGGAATATACTAATTTAATAACATCACTAGAGTAGCACATAGATGATATTCAACTAGATCACAAAGCTCATGATCACATAAAGATCACATGAGAGAGAGAGATGAACCACATAGCTACCGGTACAGCCCTTAGCCTCGGGGGAGAATTACTCCCTCCTCATCATAGGAGACAGCAACGGCGATGAAGATGGCGGTGGTGTCGATGGAGATGCCTTCCGGGGGCAATTCCCCGTCCCGGCGGCGTGCCAGAACAGAGACTTATATCCCCCGAATCTTGGCTTCGTGATGGCGGCGGCTCTGGAACTTTTCTCGTATCGTGGCTTATCTTTTTAGGGTTTTCGCAACGGAGAGGCTTTATAGGTGGAAGGGCAGCCTCGGAGGGGTCCTGGGGGACCCACACCATAGGGGGGCGCGCCCCCCCCTTGGCCGCGCCGCCATGTGGGGTGGGGCCCCCTTGGCTCCCCTCTGGCCCCTCTTCGGTGCTCTGGAACCTTCCGTGGAAAATAGGACCCTGGGCGTTGATTTCATCCAATTCCGAGAATATTTCCTTTGTAGGATTTCTGAAACCAAAAACAGCACAAAACAGGAACTGGCACTTCGGCATCTCGTTAATAGGTTAGTTCCGGAAAATGCATCAAAACGATATAAAGTATGGATAAAACATGTAGATATTGTCATAAAACTAGCATGGAACATCAGAAATTATAGATACGTTGGAGACGTATCAGACACCAGAGCAATTATGCTGAAAACAACGTTAGCCCGCGTTAGTTGTATTCAAAACACACAAGATAGAGGGCAAACAACAACAAAAGTGTTCGGGATAGTAGATACGTTTTGGACGTATCACACCCCTCTTGCCAAGACAACTGTTGCAAGTCATCAACATCCAATACACCAATACACAGGAATAACCCACGCCGCCAGTCTTCAACACAACCAAAAATCCTCTGCCATTACAAGCTTCCGATCACAACCACCATAACTTTCTTCCAAAGCACTCAATAGTGGCCCCTAATGAAGAAAGGCTTAGCCTGGTAGCTTGGATGGGTTGATTTGTCCCAGCCCATCTGGTTTGAGTCTCCCCACTCGCAACTCGGTGTCGTGCACACCATTGATGTCTACGCACGCTTCTATTCCTGTAGACAGTGTTGGGCCTCCAAGAGCAGAGGTTTGTAGAACAGCAGCAAGTTTCCCTTAAGTGAATCACCCAAGGTTTATCGAACTCGGGGAGGTAGAGGTCAAAGATATCCCTCTCAAGCAACCCTGCAATTACGATACAAGAAGTCTCTTGTGTCCCCAACACACCTAATACAATTGTCAGATGTATAGGTGCACTAGTTCGGCGAAGAGATAGTACGATGCAAGTGATATGGATGAATATGAGTGGTAATAACAATCTGAAATAAAGATGGCAGCAAGTAAACATGCAGTAGAACAGTAAATAAACTCATAAAGCAATAAATTCTTAGTAGAAATAAATTCATATGAACTTGCATAGGAGTTAACTCATAAAGCAATAAATTCTTAGTAGAAATAAATTCATATGAACTTGCATAGGAGTTAACACATAAAGCAATAAATTCTTAGTAGAAATAAATTCATATGAACAGTAAATAAACTCATAAATTCTTAGTAGAAATAAATTCATATGAACTTGCATAGGAGTTAACTCATAAAGCAATAAATTCTTAGTAGAAAGTTTTGAAGCAACACAAAGGAAGATATAAGTTTCAGCAGTTGCTTTCAACTTCAACATGTTTATCTCATGGATAATTGTCAACACAAAGTAATATGATGAATGCAAATAAGCAAGTATGTAGGAATCAATGCATACAGTTGACACAAGTGTTTGCTTCTAAGATAGAAAGAAGTAGGTAAACTGACTCAACATAAAGTAAAAGAAAGGCCCTTCGCAGAGGGAAGCATGGATTACTATTTTTGTGCTAGAGCTTTTCATTTTGAAAACATAGAAACAATTTTGTCAACGGTAGTAATAAATCATGTGTTATGCATAAGATATCCTATAAGTTGCAAGCCTCATGCATCGAGTACCAATAGTGCCCGCACCTTGTCCTAATTAGCTTGGATTTACATGGATTATCATTGCATAGCATATGTTTCAACCAAGTGTCACAAAGGGGTACCTCTATGCCGCCTGTACAAAGGTCTAAGGAGAAAGTTCGCATTGGATTTCTCGCTTTTGATTATTCTCAACTTAGACATCCATACCGGGACAACATAGATAACAGGTAATGGACTCCTCTTTAATGCATAAGCATTCAACAACATATAATATTCTCATAAGAGATTGAGGATTAATGTCCAAACTGAAACTTCCACCATGATACATGGCTTCGGTTAGCGGCCCAATGTTCTTCTCTAACAATATGCATACTCAAACCATTTGATCATGATAAATCACCCTTACTTCGAGACAAGACGAACATGCATAGCAACTCACATGATATTCAACAAAGGTGTAATAGTTGATGGCGTCCCCAGAAACATGGTTACCGCTCAACAAGCAACTTATAAGAAATAAGATACATAAGCTACATATTCTTTACCACAATAGTTTTTAAAGCTATTTTCCCATGAGCTATATATTGCAAAGACAAAGAATAGAATTTTAAAGGTAGCACTCAAGTAATTTACTTTGGAATGGCAGAGAAATACCATGTAGTAGGTAGGTATGGTGGACACAAATGGCATAGTTTTTGGCTCAAGGATTTGGATGCACGAGAAGAATTCCTCTCAATACAAGGCTTAGGCTAGCAAGGTTGTTTGAAGCAAACACAAGTATGAACCGGTACAGAAAAAACTTACATAAGAACATATTGCAAGAATTATAAGACTCTACACTGTCTTCCTTGTTGTTCAAACACCTCACCAGAAAATATCTAGACTCTAGAGAGACCAATCATGCAAACCAAATGTCAACAAGCTCTATGTAGTTCTTCATTAATAGGTGCAAAGTACATGATGCAAGAGTTTAAACATGATCTATATGAGCACAACAATTGCCAAGTATCAAATTATTCAGGACATTATACCAATTACCACATGAAGCATTTTCTGTTTCCAACCAAATAGCAATGAACGAAGCAGTTTTCAACCTTCGTCATGAACATTAAAAGTAAAACAAAGAACACAAGTGTTCATATGAACGAGCGGAGCATGTCTCTCTCCCACACAAGCATGAATTTATTCAGAGAATGAAAATAAAAAAACGAAAATAAAAGCACACAGACGCTCCAAGTAAAGTACATAAGATGTTACGGAATAAAAATATAGTTTCACTAGAGGTGACCTGATAAGTTGTCGATGAAGAAGGGGATGCCTTGGGCATCCCCTAGCTTAGATGCTTGAGTCTTCTTGAATATGCAGGGATGAACCACGGGGGCATCCCCAAGCTTAGACCTTTCACTCTTCTTGATCATATTGTATCATCCTCCTCTCTTGACCCTTGAAAACTTCCTCCACACCAAACTCAAAACAAACTCATTAGAGGGTTAGTGCATAATAGAAAATTCACATATTCAGAGGTGACACAATCATTCTTAACACTTCTGGACATTGCTCAAAGCTACTGAAAGTTAATGGAACAAAGAAATCCATTCAACATAGCAAAATAAGCAATGCGAAATAAAAGGCAGAATCTGTCAAAACAGAACAGTCCGTAAAGACGATTTTTTCAGGGGCACTTAACTTGCTCAGATGAAAAAGCTCAAACTGAATGAAAGTTGCGTACATATCTGAGGATCACGCACGTAAATTGGCAGATTTTTCTAAATTTCCTACAGAAGGGGCTGCTCAATTTCGTGACAGTAAGAAATCTGTTTCTGCGCAGTAATCCAAATCTAGTATCAACCCTACTATCAAAGACTTTACTTGGCACAAAAATGCAATAAGAAAAAGATAAGGAGAGGTTGCTACAGTAGTAACAACTTCCAAGACACAACAAAACAGTAGCAAAATAAAGACATGGGTTATCTCCCAAGAAGTGTTTCTTTATAGCCATTAAGATGGGCTCAACAATTTTAATGATGCACTCGCAAGAAACAAGAGTTGAAGCAAAAGAGAGCATCAAAAGCAAGTATGAAACAAATTTAACCCTAACCCACTTCCTATGGTAAGGAATCTTGTACACAAATAAATTCATGAGGAGCAAAGTGACAAGCATAGGAAGATAAAACACGAGTAACTTCAAGATTCTCAACATAGAGAGGGGAAACTTAATATTATTAAGACGCATATAACCATGTTTCCCTCTCTCATAATCAGTAGCATCATTGATGAAATCCACAATATAACCATCACTTAAAACATTCTTATCATGGTTCATATGCATAAAGGTATCATTAATTTTGGCATAAGAAAAACTCTTCTCATTAATAGTAATTGGAGCAGGATCATTATCAAGAATTTGAACATGGTAAACAAGTTGCATACTAAGGGAATGATTTTTAGCGATCCCACCATAACTATGACAAGTTTCATAAGGATAATTATAACATGTTTCATAGCATTCTTTATAATAATTGTCAAAGATTGGAGGCATAGTGTCATCATAAGAAATAGAATAGTTATCTTCCACAGTATGTTCATCTGTAACCTTACCATCATTGTTACTAGAAGGAGATGTATCAAACATATAATCATCAGTAGCAAAAGGATTTTCAAACACCTCATCCCCGAGCTTAGAGCTTTCTATATCATTATGGGAGGAAGCATGAATAATACTAATACTATGGCAATTATTAACATCATCATTTTAAGAATTAGTTTCCCAGAGATTTTCAATATCAAAAGTAGTGTGCTCTTCTAAATCATAATCACTAATATAGGTAAAGGGCATAGGAAGATCATTGTACTCAGATTCATTATCATAATAATCATTAGGAGCAACATACTTACGGTTACCTATCGTTATCTCATACACGCGGGGATATGTCGTTACCTCTTTCTTTTTATTTCCCCTCTTCTTCTTCTTCGTTCCCTTCTTCTTCTTCTTTTCCTTCTCCTCGTTCCCTTCTTTAGCGGGGAGAGGCTTGATGAGGGGATCCTCCACATAACCTGATTTATTTCCAGAAACAATAGAAGAAACTTTGGATGATTCCTCCTTTTCATAATAAGTTCAAAACACACAGCGGTCCTATCATATTTTGGCAAAGTGTCATCTTCTAAAATATTTTGTATTTAAGTATTTGTATGGCAATTATCAATGCAATAAGAAAGACACCCATGCAGGACATCATCAATATCAAGATCACTCATATGTAACAAAGAGATTTTTCTTGATAACTCTTCACACCACAAAAATAAAGTAAGTTCGTCATGCTGATTAGGAGTAATTTCATCATCACAATACAAATTTGCAGCACTCATGGGGTTCGAATTATCATTGGATGAGCATTGAAAATTAAAATGACCCACTCTATGGCAAAGTTCACAAATAAAAGGATAGAGGGCACAAACTTTTTTACCAAGATCATCTAGAGCTCTAGACCACTTTCTAGTTTTTTCATTCCCATGATGGATACAATATTCATCTTCGATTTGATTAATTCCACAAGGTCTATGCATTCCACAAAAATTAACATGCTTATAAGAAATAGTATTTTCAGAAGTTTGGGCATGCTTATTGCAATCATTAATAACAATTTCATCCTTCATACAAGCGTCTTTAAAAGGTTCATGATACTTATCAAAATTCTTCCTAGGCAATTCAAAATGAGAGGCAAAAGCTTTATAAAGATTTGCAACAACTTGAGAGTCAAGACCATAAGTAGAACTCATATTTCGAATTTTATCAGTATCCATAAAAGTTTCAATGCATTCATAATCATAATTTGTACCTGACTCTTTACCTTTGTTGTTCTCCCATCCTTCAGTATTCTCCAGAATCCGATCAAGAAGGTCCCTTTTAAACACTTCTTCATTGCGTGTAAATGATCCAGAACAAGTAGTATCCAGCAAGGTTTTATCTTGAAAAGAAAGTCTTGCATAGAAATTATCAATGATGATATTACCAGGAAGCTCATGAATGGGGCATTGGAGCATTAAAGACTTCAATCTCCCCCATGCTTGGGAAATACTCTCTCCATCATGAGGCCAGAAATTATATATGCGGTTCCGGTCTTTGTGAATTTCACTTGGAGGATAGAATTTAGAGTAAAATAGAGGCACAATATCCTTCCAATCAAGAGAATCCCCATTCTTCAGCAATTTATACCAATGTGCCGCTTTACCAGACATCGCTGTCTAGAATAGTTTCTTCCTAACTTCATCCATAGAGATACCTGCACACTTGAATAACCCGCATAATTCATGCAAAAACAGTAAATGATCTCCAGGATGGACAGTTCCATCCCCTTCATAGCGGTTATCCATAACATGTTCAATAATTTTCATAGGTATTTTATATGGAATAATTTCAGCAGGTGGATTTAAAATATCAGAAGCATCATTAAAGTTATCGCATATGGGAGATAAAGCATTATCAGAGAAAAATATTTCTTCCAAAGCTGAGGAGCAAAAAAGATTATTTTATATAAACTAGCTTCCCCAAGCATAGACTTTTCCATAGCATTAGCAGTAATTGCATTCATACTAATAACATTGTTACTATCATGCAGATAAGGTTCCATAGGTTTTTTAATTTTCGCATCAAACAATTCATGTCTTGACTCAGGAAATAGATTAAAAAGCTCACTGTTGTTTTCCATTAAGCCTAACTAGTGAAAAATAAAAAGAAGAAACAAAAAGATGCAATTGCAGGATCTAAAGGAAATAGCTTCGAGCACTCACACACCGGCAACAGTGCTAGGAAATAGCTTAGTAGTCGGAGGATGTGAATACCTTTTACCTTACCTCCCTGATACGTCAAATTTGCATCACTATTTTATATCATAATTTGCTGTTATTCATTGATATATTTCATATTGGGACACAATACTTATGTTATTTCATCTATTTTGCATGTTTCATGATTATTTGGAGATTGAGCACCGGAGCCAGGATTCTGCTGGAAAAAGCACCGTCGGGATGCGATATTTCGGAAGATCAACTGTGGAAGGAAGTTTTACAGAAAATCCTATTTTTCCAGATGACGGAGGAAGCCAGAAGGGGGAGCCAGCTAGACCCAGGGTGGGCCCACACCATGTGGTGTGGGGCCCCCTCGGCCTCTTTCGCCTCCTTTTCTTCGCGAAACCCTTCGTCCCGAAGACCTAAGCCACAGAGGAATCCTCACGAAGGGTTACAGCCGCCTCTGCGGGGCGGAGAACACACGAGAGAAAAGAGCTCTCCGGCGGGCAGGAATCCGCCGGGAAATTCCCTCCGGAGGGGGAAATCGACGCCATCGTCACCGCCATCGAGCTGGACATCATCTCCATCACCATCATCATCATCTCCACCATCATCACCGCCATCTCCACCGCTGGACATCGCCACCGCTGTAGCAATTTGGGTTTGATCTTGATTGTTTGATAGGGGAAACTCTCCCGGTATTGATTTCTACTTGTTATTGATGCTATTGAGTGAAACCATTGAACCAAGGTTTATGTTCAGATTGTTATTCATCATCATATCACCTCTGATCATGTTCCATATGATGTCTCGTGAGTAGTTCGTTTAGTTCTTGAGGACATGGGTGAAGTCTAAATGTTAGTAGTGAACTATGGTTGAGTAATATTCAATGTTATGATATTTAAGTTGTGGTGTTATTCTTCTAGTGGTGTCGTGTGAACGTCGACTACACGACACTTCACCATTTATGGGCCTAGGGGAATGCATCTTGTACTCGTTTGCCAATTGCGGGGTTGCCGGAGTGACGTAAACCTAAATCCCCGTTGGTATATCGATGCAGGAGGGATCGCAGGATCTCAGAGTTTAAGGCTGTGGTTAGATTTATCTTAATTACTTTCTTGTAGTTGCGGATGCTTGCAAAGGGTATAATCACAAGTATGTATTAGTCCTAAGAAGGGCGGTACATTAGCACAGGTTCACCCACACAACACTTATCAAAACAATGAAGATTAATCAGCTGCATGTAGCGAAAGCACTAGACTAAAATCCCGTGTGTCCTCGAGAACGTTTGGTCATTATAAGTAAACAAATCGGCTTGTCCTTTGTGCTAAAAAGGATTGGGCCACTCGCTGCAATTATTTCTCTCGCATTTTACTTACTCGTACTTTATTCATCTGTTACATCAAAACCCCCTGAATACTTTTCTGTGAGCATTTACAGTGAATCCTTCATCGAAACTGCTTGTCAACACCTTCTGCTCCTCGTTGGGATCGACATTCTTACTTATCGAAGATACTACGATACACCCCGTATACTTGTGGGTCATCAAGACTATTTTCTGGCGCCGTTGCCGGGGAGTGAAGCGCTATTGGTAAGTGGAATTGGTAAGGAAACCCTTTACTTGTTTGTGCTGATTTTATTTCACTCTTGCTGCTATAAGTCATTATGGAGAGATCTTCTCTTCAATTTCTATTTGGGAAATCTACTACTAGTGCAACGGTAGTGGATGAGGCGCCAGGTGAGGAAGTAATACCATATAAAATACCTACGAAAATTATTGAACATGTTATGGATAACCGCTATGAAGGGGATGGAACTGTCCATCCTGGTGATCATTTACTGTTTTTGCATGAATTATGCGGGTTATTCAAATGTGCAGGTATTGCTATGAATGAAGTTAGGAAGAAACTATTCTCTATATCGCTGTATGGTAAAGCGGCGCATTGGTATAAATTGCTGAAGAATGGTGATTCTCTTGATTGGGAGGACATTGTGCCTTTATTTTATTCCAAATTTTATCCTCCAAGTGAAATTCACAAAGATAGGAAC
>NC_061514.1:255805583-255946810 GCF_022539505.1 Lolium rigidum
TATGCATAGGAAGCATGTTAGACTTAAATGTGTTTTGAATTTGCCTCTTGGTGCTCTCTTTTGCTTCAAGTACTATTTCTTGCGAGTGCATCATTAAAACTGCTGAGCCCATCTTAATGGCTAAAAAGAAAGAACTTCTTGGGAGATAACCCATGTGTTATTTTGCTACAGTACTTTGTTTTATATTTGTGTCTTGGAAGTTGTTTACTACTGTAGCAACCTCTCCTTATCTTAGTTTTGTGTTTTGTTGTGCCAAGTAAAGTCTTTGATAGTAAAGTAAGTACTAGATTTGGATTACTGCGCAGTTCCAGATTTCTTTGCTGTCACGAATCTGAGCCCACTGCCCTGCAGGAAGCTCAGAAAATTATGCCAATTTACGAGCATGATCCTCAGATATGTACGCAACTTTCATTCAATTTGAGCATTTTCGTTTGAGCAGGTCTGGTGGCCTAATAAAATCCATCTTTACGGACTGTTCTGTTTTGACAGATTCTGCCTTTTATTTCGCATTGCCTCTTTTGCTATGTTGGATGAATTTCTTTGATCCATCAATGTCCAGTAGCTTTATGCAATGTCCAGAAGTGTTAAGAATGATTGTGTCACCTCTGAACATGTGAATTTTTATTGTCCACTAACCCTCTAATGAGTTGTTTCGAGTTTGGTGTGGAGGAAGTTTTCAAGGGTCAAGAGAGGAGGATGATATACTATGATCAAGGAGAGTGAAAGCTCTAAGCTTGGGGATGCACCCGGTGGTTCACCCCTGCATATATCAAGAAGACTCAAGCGTCTAAGCTTGGGGATGCCCAAGGCATCCCCTTCTTCATCGACAACATTATCGGGTTCCTCCCCGAAACTATATTTTTATTCCATCACATCTTATGTGCTTTTTCTTGGAGCGTTCTGTTTGTTTGCTTTTGTTTTTGTTTGTGTTTGAATAAATTGGATTACATCATGCTTGTGTGGGAGAGAGACACGCTCCGCTGGTTCGTATGAACACATGTGTTCTTAGCTCATAATATTCATGGCGAAGTTTCCTCTTCGTTAAATTGTTATATGGTTGGAATTGGAAAATGATACATGTAGTAATTGCTATAAATGTCTTGGGTAATGTGATAATTGGCAATTGTTGTGCTCATGTTTAAGCTCTTGCATCATATGCTTTGCACCCATTAATGAAGAAATACATAGAGCATGCTAAAATTTGGTTTGCATAATTGGTCTCTCTAAGGTCTAGATAATTTCTAGTATTGAGTTTGAACAACAAGGAAGACGGTGTAGAGTTTTATAATGTTTTCAATATGTCTTTTATGTGAGTTTTGCTGCACCGGTTCATCCTTGTGTTTGTTTCTAACAAGCCTTGCTAGCCTAAACCTTGTATCGAGAGGGAATACTTCTCATGCATCCAAAATACTTGAGCCAACCACTATGCCATTTGTGTCCACCATACCTACCTACTACATGGTATTTTTCCCGCCATTCCAAAGTAAATTGCTTGAGTGCTACCTTTAAAATTCCATCATTCACCTTTGCAATATATAGCTCATGGGACAAAATAGCCTTAAAAACTATTGTGGTATTGAATATGTAATTATGCACTTTATCTCTTATTAAGTTGCTTGTTGTGCGATAACCATGTTTATCGGGAACGCCATCAACTCATTGTTGAATTTCATGTGAGTTGCTATGCATGTTCGTCTTGTCCGAAGTAAGGGCGATCTACACCGAGTTGAATGGTTTGAGCATGCATATTGTGAGAGAAGAACATTGGGCCGCTAACTAAAGCCATGATTCATGGTGGAAGTTTCAGTTTTGGACAAACATCCTCAAATCTCTAATGAGAAAAGAATTAATTGTTGTCAAATGCTTAAAGCATTAAAAGAGGAGTCCATTATCTGTTGTCTATGTTGTCCCGGTATGGATGTCTAAGTTGAGAATAATCAAAAGCGAGAAATCCAAATGCGAGCTTTCTCCTTAGACCTTTGTACAGAGCGGCATAGAGGTACCCTTTGTGAAACTTGGTTAAAGCATATGTATTGCGGTGATAATCCGGGTAGTCCAAGCTAATTAGGACAAGGTGCGAGCACTATTAGTACACTATGCATGAGGCTTGCAACTTATAAGATATAATTTACATGATGCATATGCTTTATTACTACCGTTGACAAAATTGTTTCATGTTTTCAAAATCAAAGCTCTAGCACAAATATAGCAATCGATGCTTTTCCTCTATGAGGACCATTCTTTTACTTTCAATGTTGAGTCAGTTCACCTATTTCTCTCCACCTCAAGAAGCAAACACTTGTGTGAACTGTGCATTGATTCTTACATACTTGCTTATTGCACTTATTATATTACTCTATGTTGACAATATCCATGAGATATACATGTTACAAGTTGAAAGCAACCGCTGAAACTTAATCTTCTTTTGTGTTGCTTCAATACCTTTACTTTGAATTATTGCTTTATGAGTTAACTCTTATGCAAGACTTATTGATGCTTGTCTTGAAGTGCTATTCATGAAAAGTCTTTGCTATATGATTCAGTTGTTTACTCATGTCATTACCATTGTTTTGATCGCTGCATTCTCTACATATGCTTTACAAATAGTATGATCAAGATTATGATGGCATGTCACTCCGAAATTATCTTTGTTATCGTTTTACCTGCTCGGGACGAGCGAGAACTAAGCTTGGGGATGCTGATACGTCTCCAACGTATCGATAATTTCTTGTGTTCCATGCCACATTATTGATGTTATCTACATGTTTTATGCACACTTTATGTCATATTCGTGCATTTTCCGGAACTAACCTATTAACAAGATGCCGAAGTGCCGCTTCTCGTTTTCTGTTGTTTTTGGTTTCAGAAATCCTAGTAACGAAATATTCTCGGAATCGGACGAAATCAACGCCCAGGTTCCTATTTTACCCGGAAGCATCCAGAACACACGAGAACCGCCAGAGAAGAGGGGCAGGGCCACCAGACCATACCCCGGCGCGGCCTAGGGGGGGCCCGCGCCCCCCTAGGGTTTGGCCAGCCCTTCGACCCCCTGCGCCGCCTCTTCGCCTATAAGAAGCCCCTGGATCAGAAAACCCGATACCAATTGACGAAACCCACGAAACCTGCCGGAGCCGCCGCCATCGCGAAGCCAAGATCCGGGGACAGGATCTCTGTTCCGGCACCCTGCCGGAGCGGGGAAGTGCCCCGGAAGGCTTCTCCATCGACACCGCTGCCATCTCCACCGCCATCTTCATCACCGCTGCTGCTCCCATGAGGAGGGAGTAGTTCTCCATCGAGGCTCGGGGCTGTACCGGTAGCTATGTGGTTCATCTCTCTCCTATGTAGTTCAATACAATAATCTCATGAGCTGCCTTACATGATTGAGATTCATATGATGATGCTTGTAATCTAGATGTCATTATGCTAGTCAAGTGAGTTTTACTTATGTGATCTCCGGAGACTCCTCGTCCCACGTGTGTAAAGGTGACAGTGTGTGCACCGTGTGGGTCTCTTAGGCTAGATTTCACGTAATACTTATTCACCGTTGAATGGCATAGTGAGGTGCTTATTTATATCTCTTTATGATTGCAGCATGTTGTATCACAATTTATCCATGTGCTACTCTAGTGATTTGTTATTAAAGTAGTTTATTCCTCCCGCACGTGTGTAAAGGTGACGAGTGCGTGCACCGTGTTAGTACTTGGTTTATGCTATGATCATGATCTCTTGTAGATTATGGAGTTAACTATTGCTATGATAATATTGATGTGATCTATTCCTCCTACATATGCATGAAGGTGACAAGTGTGCATGCTATGCTAGTACTTGGTTTAGTAGCGTTGATCTATCTTACACTAAAGGTTACTTAAACATGAGCATTATTGTGGAGCTTGTTAACTCCGGCATTGAGGGTTCGTGTAATCCTACGCAATGTGTTCATCATCCAACAAAAGTGTAGAGTATGCATTTATCCGTTCTGTTATGTGATCGATGTTGAGAGTGTCCACTAGTGAAAGTCTATTCCCTAGGCCTTGTTCCTAAATACTGCTTGAGTTACTACCGCTTGTTTACTACCGTCGCGTTACTACTGCTGAGTTACTACTGCTCGTTTATTGTTTCTTATCAGCGTTACTACTGCTGCAATACCACCACCATCAACTACACGCCAAGCACTTTTCCGGCACCGTTGCTACTGCTCATACTTATTTATACCACCTGTATTTCACTATCTCTTCGCCGAACTAGTGCACCTATTTGGTGTGTTGGGGACACAAGAGACTTCTTGCTTTGTGGTTGCGGGGTTGCATGAGAGGGATATCTTTGACCTCTTCCTCCCTGAGTTCGATAAACCTTGGGTATCCACTTAAGGGAAACTTGCTGCTGTTCTACAAACCTCTGCTCTTGGAGGCCCAACACTGTCTACAAGAATAGAAGCTCCCGTAGACATCATTGACCTTCTGACGCCGAACTAGTGCACCTATTAGGTGTGTTGGGGACAGAAGAGACTTCTTGTATCGTGATTGCAGGGTTGCTTGAGAGGGATATCTTTGACCTCTTCCTCCCTGAGTTCGATAAACCTTGGGTGATCCACTTAAGGGAAACTTGCTGCTGTTCTACAAACCTCTGCTCTTGGAGGCCCAACACTGTCTACAAGAATAGAAGCACCCGTAGACATCAAAGAGGTAGAACAATTTGTCTTATTTATGGGAGCCTCTGAGATAGAATCCTTCATGGCTAAAAATTATGAAACTTGTGTTGCTTGTAAGGACCTTAAAGATTATGTCTCTTCTATCCTTAATTTTTGCATAGAAAGTTACAGCAATAATCCTTATATCATTGATTATAAAGAGAGACTCATTAATGCACAAGAATGCACTCACAATTTGCAGGAACCAGTGGAAGAAGAAATTGATGAACCTGATAGCCCATTGGATGAAAAAGAGGAGGAGAGTGATGAACAAAAGGAGGAAGAATGGATTAGCTACCCATGCCAACCTTCTAATGAGAGTAACTCTTTATCTCTTACATTATTTGATTGTCCTCCATGCTTACCAAAAGAGGATGAATGTTATGTTCCTGTGGATTCTCTTGAAATATTCCCTACGAGTAAAACTTGTGAGAATAATTATGCTACTGTTATTTATGATAATCCATGCTATTTTGATAAATTTTATGATAATGCTTTGTTTGTGCCTGATGTCAAAATGCATGGTACTAAAGAGTTTTGCTTGGCAAATGTTTATGATAAATCTCTAGATGATGGTCCGATGTTCTTGATAATATTAATTGTACTACTAACAAAAATGGGATTGGTGACGTGGGCATTACCCTTCGGGTAACCGACATTGCCCTATCCCGTTTTTATCCAGTTGGAGGCCCATTGATACGTCTCCGACGTATCGATAATTTCTTATGTTCCATGCCACATTATTGATGATATCTACATGTTTTATACACATTATATGTTGTATTTATGCATTTTCCGGCACTAACCTATTAACGAGATGCCGAAGAGCCGATTCTGTCGTTTTCTGCTGTTTTTGGTTTCGAAATCCTAGTAAAGAAATATTCTCGGAATTGGACGAAATCAACGCCCGGGGTCCTATTTTGCCACGAAGCTTCCGAGAAGACCGAGGAGAGTCGAAGTGGGGCCACGAGGTGGCGACACACCGGGCGGCGCGGCCCGGGCCCCGGCCGCGCCGGCCCGTGGTGTGGGCCCCTCGTGACACCCCTTACCTGCCCTTCCGCCTACAAATAGCCTTCGTCGCAAAACCCCCGATCATCGAGAGCCACGATACGGAAAACCTTACCGAGACGCCGCCGCCAATCCCATCTCGGGGGATTCTGGAGATCACCTCCGGCACCCCGCCGGAGAGGGGATTCATCTCCCGGAGGACTCTTCACCGCCATGGTCGCCTCCGGAGTGATGAGTGAGTAGTTCACCCCTGGACTATGGGTCCATAGCAGTAGCTAGATGGTTGTCTTCTCCTCATGTGCTTCATTGTCGGATCTTGTGAGCTGCCTAACATGATCAAGATCATCTATCTGTAATTCTATATGTTGTGTTTGTCGGGATCCGATGGATAGAGAATACTATGTTATTTTTATTATCAATCTATTACCTATGTGTTGTTTATGATCTTGCATGCTCTCCGTTATTAGTAGAGGCTCGGCCAATTTTTTGCTCTTAACTCCAAGAGGGAGTATTTATGCTCGATAGTGGGTTCATGCCTCCATTAAATCTGGGACAGTGACAGAAAGTTCTAAGGTTGTGGATGTGCTGTTGCCACTAGGGATAAAACATTGATGCTATGTCCGAGGAGGTAGTTATTGATTACATTACGCACCATACTTAATGCAATTGTCTGTTGTTTCGCAACTTAATACTGGAAGGGGTTCGGATGATAACCTGAAGGTGGACTTTTTAGGCATAGATGCATGTTGGATAGCGGTCTATGTACTTTGTCGTAATGCCCAATTAAATCTCACAATATTCATCATATCATGTATGTGCATTTTTATGCCCTCTCTATTTGTCAATTGCCCGACTGTAATTTGTTCACCCAACATGCTATTTATCTTATGGGAGAGACACCTCTAGTGAACTGTGGACCCCGGTCCATTCTTTTACATTGAATACAATCTACTGCAATACTTGTTCTACTGTTTTCTGCAAGCAATCATCATCCATACTATACATCTAATCCTTTGTTACAGCAAGCCGGTGAGATTGACAACCTCACTTTTTCGTTGGGGCAAAGTACTTTGGTTGTGTTGTGCAGGTTCCACGTTGGCGCCGGAACCTCTGGTGTTGCGCCGCACTACATCCCGCCGCCATCAACCTTCAACGTGCTTTTTGGCTCCTCCTGATTCGATAAACGTTGGTTTCTTTCTGAGAGAAAACTTGCTGCTGTACGCATCACACCTTCCTCTTGGGGTTCCCAACGGACGCGTGCTGTACGCGTATCAAGCATATTTTCTGGCGCCGTTGCCGGGGAGATCAAGACACGCTGCAAGGGGAGTCTCCACAATCCAATCTCTTTACTTTGTTTTTGTCTTGCTTTATTTTATTTACTACTTTGTTTGTTGCATTATATCAAAACACAAAAAAAATTAGTTGCTAGTTTTACTTTATTTACTGTCTTGCACTCTATATCAGAAACACAAAAAAATTAGTTACTTGCACTTACTTTATTTAGTTCGCTTTATTTACTACTGCTAAAATGGGTACTGTTGAGAATACTAAGTTGTGTGATTTCACTAGTTAGGCTTAATGGAAAACAACAAAAATATGAGAGATCTTTATGAACTTTATCTTGAATTAGGACATGATGTGTTTGAAGAGAGAATTAAAAAACCCATGGAACTTTATATGCATGCTAATGGGAATGTTATTACTATGAATGCTTTGAACACCATTGTTGCTAATGCCATGGAAAATTATAAGCTTGGGGAAGCTGGTTTTGATGAGTGTGATATTTTTAGTCCCCCAAGCATTGAGGAGAAAATTTTCTTTGATGATACTTTGCCTCCTATATTTGATGATGAGAATAATAATAATAGCTACTTTGTTGAATTTGCTCCCACTACAATTAATAAGAATGACTATGCTTATGTTGGGAGTAGTAATTATTTTATGCATGAGACTCATGATAAGAATGCTTTATGTGATAGTTATATTGTTGAGTTAGCTCATGATGCCACTGAAAGTTATTATGAGAGAGGAAAATATGGTTGTAGAAGTTTTCATGTTACTAAAACACCTCTCTATATGCTGAAATTTTTGAAGTTACACTTGTTTTATCTTTCTATGCTTGTTGCATTATGCTTCATGAATTTGTTTATTTACAAGATTCCTTTCCATAGGAAGTGGGTTAGGCTTAAATTTGTTTTGAATTTGCTTCTTGATGCTCTCTTTCGCTTCAACTCTTATTTCTTGCGACTGTATCATTAAAACTCGTTGAGTCCATCTTAATGGCTATAAAGAAAGAACTTCTTGGGAGATAACCCATGTGTTTATTTTACTACAGCACTTTATTTTATATTTGAGTCTTGGAAGTTGTTTACTACTGTAGCAACCTCTCCTTATCTTAGTTTTGTGCTTTGTTGTGCCAAGTAAAATCGTTGATAGTAAGGTTCATACTAGATTTGGATTGCTGCGCAGTAACAGATTTCTTTGCTGCCACGAATTTCGACCTGGCTCTCTGTAGGTAGCTCAGAAAAATATGCCAATTTACGTGCGTGATCCTCAGATATGTACGCAACTTTCATTCAATTTGGGCATTTTCATTTGAGCAAGTCTGGTGCCTCAATAAAAGCCATCTTTACGGACTGTTCTGTTTTGACAGATTCTGCCTTTTATTTCGCATTGCCTCTTTTGCTATGATGGATGAATTTTTTGTTCCATTAATGTCCAGTAGCTTTATGCAATGTCCAGAAGTGTTAAGAATGATTATGTCACCTCTGAACATGTTAATTTTTATTGTACACTAACCCTCTAATGAGTTGTTTCGAGTTTGGTGTGGAGGAAGTTTTCAAGGATCAAGAGAGGAGAATGATGTAATATGATCAAGGAGAGTGAAAGCTCTAAGCTTGGGGATGCCCCGGTGGTTCACCCCTGCATATTCTAAGAAGACTCAAGCGTCTAAGCTTGGGGATGCCCAAGGCATCCCCTTCTTCATCGACAACATTATCGGGTTCCTCCCCTGAAACTATATTTTTATTCCGTCACATCTTATGTACTTTGCTTGGAGCGTCGGTTTGTTTTTGTTTTTGTTTTGTTTGAATAAAATGGATCCTAGCATTCATTGTGTGGGAGAGAGACACGCTCCGCTGTTGCATATGGACAAATATGTCCTTAGGCTTTACTCATAGTATTCATGGCGAAGGTTGAATCTTCTTCGTTAAATTGTTATATAATTGGAATCGGGAAATGCTACATGTAGTAATTCTAAAATGTCTTGAATAATTTGATACTTGGCAATTGTTGTGCTCATGTTTAAGCTCTTGCATCATATACTTTGCACCCATTAATGAAGAAACACCTATAGCTTGCTAAATTTGGTTTGCATATTTGGTCTCTCTAAAGTCTAGATAATTTCTAGTATTGAGTTTGAACAACAAGGAAGACGGTGTAGAGTCTTATAATGTTTACAATATGTCTTTTATGTGAGTTTTGCTGCACCGGTTCATCCTTGTGTTTGTTTCAAATAAACCTTGCTAGCCTAAACCTTGTATCGAGAGGGAATACTTCTCATGCATCCAAAATCCTTGAGCCAACCACTATGCCATTTGTGTCCACCATACCTACCTACTACATGGTATTTCTCCGCCATTCCAAAGTAAATTGCTTGAGTGCTACCTTTAAAATTTTCATTCTTTACCTTTGCAATATATAGCTCATGGGACAAATAGCTTAAAAACTATTGTGGTATTGAATATGTACTTATGCACTTTATCTCTTATTAAGTTGCTTGTTGTGCGATAACCATGTTTATGGGGACGCCATCAACTACCCTTTGTTGAATATCATGTGAGTTGCTATGCATGTCCGTCTTGTCTGAAGTAAGAGAGATCTACCACCTTAATGGTTGGAGCATGCATATTGTTAGAGAAGAACATTGGGCCGCTAACTAAAGCCATGAATCATGGTGGAAGTTTCAGTTTTGGACATATATCCTCAATCTCATACGAGAACACTAATTGTTGCTACATGCTTATGCATTAAAGAGGAGTCCATTATCTGTTGTCCATGTTGTCCCGGTATGGATGTCTAAGTTGAGAATAATCAAAAGCGAGAAATCCAAATGCGAGCTTTCTCCTTAGACCTTTGTATAGGCGGCATGGAGGTACCCCATTGTGACACTTGGTTAAAACATGTGTATTGCGATGATCCGGTAGTCCAAGCTAATTAGGACAAGGTGCGGGTACTATTAGTATACTATGCATGAGGCTTGCAACTTGTAAGATATAATTTACATAATATATATGCTTTATTACTACCGTTGACAAAATTGTTTCTTGTTTTGAAAATAAAAGCTCTAGCACAAATATAGCAATCAATGCTTTTCCTCTTTGAAGGACCTTTCTTTTACTTTTATGTTGAGTCAGTTCACCTATCTCTCTCCACCTCAAGAAGCAAACACTTGTGTGAACTGTGCATTGATTCCTACATACTTGCATATTGCACTTGTTATATTACTCTATGCTGACAATTATCCATGAGATATACATGTTACAAGTTGAAAGCAACCGCTGAAACTTAATCTTCCTTTGTGTTGCTTCAATACCATTACTTTGATTTATTGCTTTATGAGTTAACTTTTATGCAAGACTTATTGATGCTTGTCTTTAAGTGCTATTCATGAAAAGTCTTCGCTTTATGATTCATTTGTTTACTCATGTCATTACCATTGTTTTGATCGCTGCATTCATTACATATGCTTACAATAGTATGATCAAGGTTATGATGGCATGTCACTCTAGAAATTATCTTTGTTATCGTTTACCTGCTCGGGACGAGCATGAACTAAGCTTGGGGATGCTGATACGTCTCCGACGTATCGATAATTTCTAATGTTCCATGCCACATTATTGATGATATCTACATGTTTATACACATTATATGTTGTATTTATGCATTTTCCGGCACTAACCTATTAACGAGATGCCGAAGAGCCAGTTGCTGTTTTCTGCTGTTTTTGGTTTCAGAAATCCTAGTAAGAAATATTCTCGGAATTGGACGAAATCAACGCCCAGGGTCCTATTTTGCCACGAAGCTTCCATAAGACCTAGGGAGAGTCGAAGTGGGGCCACGAGGTGGCGACACACCAGGGTGGCGCGGCCCAGGCCCTGGCCGCGCCGGCCTGTGGTGTGGGCCCCTCGTGACGCCCCTTTACCTGCCCTTCCGCCTACAAATAGCCTTCGTCGCGAAACCCCCGCATCGAGAGCCATGATACGGAAAACCTTACCGAGACGCCGCCGCCGCCAATCCCATCTCGGGGGATTCCGGAGATCACCTCCGGCACCCTGCCGGAGAGGGGATTCATCTCCCGGAGGACTCTTCACCGCCATGGTCGCCTCCGGAGTGATGAGTGAGTAGTTCACCCCTGGACTATGGGTCCATAGCAGTAGCTAGATGGTTGTCTTCTCCTCATGTGCTTCATTGTCGGATCTTGTGAGCTGCCTAACATGATCAAGATCATCTATCTGTAATTCTATATGTTGTGTTTGTCGGGATCCGATGGATAGAGAATACTATGTTATTTTGATTATCAATCTATTACCTATGTGTTGTTTATGATCTTGCATGCTCTCCGTTATTAGTAGAGGCTCGGCCAAGTTTTTGCTCTTAACTCCAAGAGGGAGTATTTATGCTCGATAGTGGGTTCATGCCTCCATTAAATGCGGAACAAGTGACGAGAATGTTCTAAGGTTGTGGATGTGCTTGTTGCCACTAGGGATAAAACATTGATGCTATGTCCGAGGATGTAGTTATTGATTACATTACGCACCATACTTAATGCAATTGTCCGTTGTTTTGCAACTTAATACCTGGAAGGGGTTCGGATGATAACTCTGAAGGTGGACTTTTTAGGCATAGATGCATGCTTGGATAGCGGTCTATGTACTTTGTCGTAATGCCCAATTAAATCTCACAATATTCATCATATCATGTATGTGCATTGTTATGCCCTCTCTATTTGTCAATTGCCCGACTGTAATTTGTTCACCCAACATGCTATTTATCTTATGGGAGAGACACCTCTAGTGAACTGTGGACCCCGGTCCATTCTTTTACATTGAATACAATCTACTGCAATAGTTGTTCTACTGTTTTATGCAAACAATCATCATCCACACTATACATCTAATCCTTTGTTACAGCAAGCCGGTGAGATTGACAAGCTCACTGTTTCGTTGGGGCAAAGTACTTTGGTTGTGTTGTGCAGGTTCCACGTTGGCGCCGGAACCTCTGATGTTGCGCCGCACTACATCCCGCCGCCATCAACCTTCAACGTGCTTCTTGGCTCCTCCTGGTTCGATAAACCTTGGTTTCTTTCTGAGGGAAAACTTGCTGCTGTACGCATCACACCTTCCTCTTGGGGTTCCCAACGGACGCGTGTTGTACGCGTATCACCCATGAAGGCACTTGGAGGCAAGGCGGGCCACTTGGATGGCGCACCAGAAGATTCCTATGCGGGCAAGATAACGAGGCGGCCGAATAAGGAAAGATTAGATCTAAAGCTACTGTAAACCTAGTCGTACTTGGTTAGACCTCTTGAGACCTGGCCTCCTATATAAAGGCCAGGAGAGGGGATGCCGAGGGACACAATCATTCGTAGCAATCTAGGCCACCAAAAAGTCTAGAGCTAGGTCATCATAGCACTTAGCCTCTCGACGAGATCTCAGTCGAACTATTCGGCACCCCATTGTAATCCAATATCTTCATAATCAAGAACAGACAGGCAGGACGTAAGGGTTTTACCTCATCGAGGGCCCCGAACCTGGGTAAATCGCTCTCCCCGCTTGTCTGTGAACCGATGTCTCGTGTAAGCTTGCAGGATTCCGTCAACCCTAAGCCCTAATCGAAGGGCATTGCTGAGGAGTACCCTCGACAATTGGTGCCGTCTGTGGGAACCCTGTCGGCACAAGATCGGACATCGGCAGAACCCGTCATGTCATCAGCAATTTCGTCAACACCATCATCGCCAAAACTGGGAAGCCCGATTCGCTTCGGCTCCTATGAATTCACTCCGCACAGCGACTTGTCTCGCTCGACCTTCTGCGATCTGCAAGGCATCATGGAGATGACCTTCGGGAGCGTCCACTACAACGTCAACTCAGAAGGAATCCTTCGGCTGCTGGAATCGCCCACCTCAAAATCAACAAGTCCAAGCGCGTCATCATCACTCGACCTTTCGGCTGGCCTGACAGGATCGACGAGTTCCCCTGCGCCCTCGACTCCCCGTTCGGCGTCATCCATGTCGGTTGGATCCGACAATCCCGCATCTTCGGAGTTAACCTCATACTACTGCTTGAACTGCGACACTAGACACGGGCTGGGATCGAGCGACACACCGTTCATCTACAATGCCCAGTATTCATCGGGAGAGGACAGTGTCGACAGCATCGTCCAAGGTGTCACCCGAGGAGCGGCGCATCACCAAGTTTATGTTGCCAACAGGGGAGACGGATATCGCACCCCCGTTCCAGCAGGCGAGCTAGCTTTGAGAACAGCACCAGCAACAACAACAGCGACCACACCATCGCAGAGGAGGAGTGGACAGCTGCCAAAGCAGCCGTGCTTAACAACACACCGCTCCCGGCAGGAACCACGGTTGGCACCCTCAATGCTTACCGCTCTATATTGGAGAAAAACCGGGAACGACTATTCAAGGAGCAAACCGTCCTCGAGAGACGCCTATCTGCGGCAGACCGATCCAGTGAACGACGAAGAGGCTCGCAAGGAAGCACCTCTCGAAGTACTCAAGGGGCAGGCAAGCATCGTTCGAGGCTATCTAGGCTATCGGAAGATGACGCTAGAGAAATAACATCAAATCTGACCAAGTCCTTTATGACCACGGACACCGCGGGCATGCCACGGCCAAAATCCGTCGCAGGAGCGACCGCCAACCTCGCTGCATACCTTATCAACCAGCGCCCTGTAGGTTCCATGGTTCAAGCCCATCGAGGTGCCATAGAAAGTCTCGCGATATTGGGAGATAATCTAGTTCCGCGAAAGGAAAAAACCACGCTACAGGCTAGTGGCTCAAAGCATCATGCAAGAGATGCTTGGGATGAAATCACCCAGAGCAGGATTGACAAAGCAAGGCGACGACGCGCCGCTAGGGAGGAGTATGACAGTGATTCTTCGGATGAGAGCCAGGAGAACGACGTTGAGCTCAGGGGAGCCGATTGTTTAAGTTACAAAATCCGCGAGGCGATGCCACCCAGGAAGTTCAAACCCACCCCTACTGACGCTGCCAAATACGATGGGCAGCAGGAGCCAAGGTCTTGGATAGACGATTATCTGCAGACTGTAATTCTGCACAAGGGGAACCAGATAGCAGCAATGCAGTGCTTGCAGCTTTACCTAAAGGATTCATCGCGAGCCTGGTTAAGGGGTCTGCCGAAGGGTTCTATCAAATCATGGGACGGCCTAGTAGATGCTTTCGTTGCCAATTTCCAAGCAACGTACAAAAGACCCATCGGGATTGAAGAGTTACGGCATTGCCAGCAAAAGCAGAAGGAATCGATGCGCTCATACATCGGGAGATTCACCAAACTCCTAAATGCTGCCGAAGACGTATCCGTCGACGGAGCAATCGACGCCTTCAGCGATGGCATCCGACGTGAAAGCTACATAGAAGAACTCGGGCGCAAAAAGCCAAAAACCATAACTAAGTTAATGGAAATCGCCAACAGCTGGGCTGATGGTGAAGACAACGTGCGAAAGCCGCGACAGCGCAGTGACGACGAAGATGATGACCAGCCGAAGCACGACTCGGGTGGTCGAAGGGATCGTCCCAAGAGAAGGAAGAACCGCAGCTATGACGATAACAACCTGGTAGCCGCAGGATACTCCGATCGGCAGGATGATTGACAGGACGGTAATCGGAACAACTCTGGGAACCGTGGCAATTATAAACCACGACAGCAAAGGACTCCCGAACTGCCCTACGCCGAGCAGATCAACGCTCCCTGTTACTTGCACTCGTATGTCGATTCTAAGGACGGCAAAACGAAGTCAAGCCACTTGCTCAGGGACTGTCGGCAGTTCATTGACATGCACAAACTCATCCAGCAGGCAGGCCAGCAGACGCCGCCACCACCACCACCACCACCCCCACCGCAGCATCAAGTCCAGCAGGCTCAACCTCACCAACCCAACGAGGCGTTTTCACCACCACATGGACAGATGAGCATGATCCATAGGACAGGTGTCTCGAGAAGAGAAATGAAGAAGCTCACCTGAGAGATTAACTTGGCAGAAAGTATCATGGCGAACATCCCCGAGTACGTCGAGTGGTCCTCTCAGAACATTACGTTCAGTCGAGCAGATCACCCGATGACCATACCAAAACCAGGACACGCGGCCTTAGTAGTCGAAGCGCAGGTCGGGGGATTCAAGATGAGCAAAGTCTTTATGGATGGTGCAAGCGGATTAAACCTGATATTCCTCGACACGATCAAGAGTATGGGGATCACCATGAGAATGCTAGAAGAATCGGACACCCGCTTTCATGGGATTCTCCCTACTTCACCGGCGTACTCTCTTGGCAAAGTTTACCTGAACATCGTCTTTGGTAAATCCGACAACTTCAGGAAGGAAAAGATTGAGTTCGAAGTCGTGAACTGGGAGTCGCAGTATCACGCTATACTCGTCAGGCCAGCTTATGCTAAGTTCATGGCTGTACCTCATTACGCATACCTCAAGCTGAAAATGCCTGGGAACAGCGGGACAAACATTACAGTCTATGGAAGTTTTTCACGCTCGGACAATTGTGATCGAGACTTTCAGAGGATTGCTACAAAGTTTGGACTACGGCAGGAAATTACTGACCTTCCTTCGAAGTCACCGTCACGAGATACTAAAGAAGAAGAACGCGTCAGGGGAGCAAAGAAGAAGCCAGCCGACCTCGCCCTTGAAGCCTCGGCAGCACAAACTTCTACAGATAAAGCTTCGGCAGCTGATGGTGCAGAGGACTTAAGAGACGGCAAGACACTGGCAACCATCAATCAGGCTCCTGGAGAAATCAACAACGCTTCGGTAACCACTAACATGGTGACCAAGCCAGAAGATGAGAAGAACCCCTTCATTGGTTAAGCAATTTACTAGCGTTTAGTTTTCCCTTTACTTTCAGCAGGGCCCCCCGTTTTTCGCCCTTTTAGCCTCGTGTTTACTTTATTAATGAGAATTTAATTCCTTGATAAGCATTGCAGTGATTCGGAGCATCTAAACCGCACCATCGTAAACCTTGCCTACGCCTTTCGGTGAGCAACGGTGCAACGTAATATGTGGCAAACGACCGTGCTCCAAAACAGCCTCTGCGAGTGCTAAAAGGATGCAAAATAAACAGGGACACCAACCCTTCCCTTTGCTATAGATGCCTCTACGAGTGCCAAAAATAGCAAGAGTTTGGAAATACATATAATACAACCCACGTTCGATATTTTACTTATGGAAATATCAAAGAACAACAGGCTCATCGGCAGAATCATTGCACCCGAACTATTCGGGAGTGACTGTCGATACATACATCGGTTGAAAGCAAAGTTGATGCGGGCTAAGCCCGAGGGTGTGCCCAATCTTCACGGTTTGACCTGGGTGAGTGTGATTGCGGAGGGGATTCGCGGGGAAGTGGATGAACGCGAAGAACACGATACAAACACACGCACACAACACAATCGGTTTGTCCTCGTTGGCCCGAACCACCAACTCGATAGAAGTTGCAAGGAAAAGACCTTTCGGTAGAAGTCCCGCAAAAAGATCGACAAATCGAAGATCCTATGAATCTAGAAGGGTGAAAAGACCAAACTCAATAGAAGTGCAAGCAAAAGACCAAATAGGTAGAAGTGCAAGCAAAAGATGAAGATTGGTAGAAGTCACCAAAGAGATACAATAGGATTCGATAAGGAGCCCGGGTGGTACAATAGGAATTAACCTAAGGTGGGGGTTTCCCAAATCCACAAAGGGATAATAGAGGCATAAGCCAATTCATCTAAACATCATCTCTCCCTCATGAAGGTGGGGGTAGGTTCCTATTTATAGGTAAGGGGATGAAGGGGTAAGTTACAAGCCAAAGGGGGCTGAGATCTGACTGAGATTCGATGGAGCGGAAGTTCCGGCTCCTGGGGGCGGAAGTTCCGGTCGGGCGGAAGTTCCGGCCATCAGGGGCGGAAGTTCCGGCTGCAGCTCTTCTGTGCTGGCATCTTCGGTCTTGACAGTATCTGGGCGGAAGTTCCGGCGATGTTGGGCGGAAGTTCCGGCCTGGAGCGTCCAACGCTTCTTCCTCCTTCTCTTCCAAGCTTCCGTGACATCGGCCTTGCATCCTCGGGTCTCCATGGCATCCTCTCTTCCCTCCGTACTCGTCGTCGAGTTCCTATCATCAAGGTATGACGGAGTATGAAGTAGTATATCGTTCCACATAGGCGATTGTAGGCACGCATAAAGGAGAAGATTCACCTTTGCGTGTCGTCTTGGCGATGAAGCATATGATGCGGTGAAGACCGAAGGTCGGGCTGCATCATCTCCCCCCACTTGAAAAAGAGTCGTCCTCGACGATAAATCTTCATGAATGTGTAGAGGAGGTAGATGACACCAACACTTAAATGACGCTTCACTTGTCAAGGGCCCTATCAATAGCACAAGAAAAGCCAAGTGATACGTCTCCGACGTATCGATAATTTCTTATGTTCTATGCCATATTATTGATGATACCTACATGTTTTATGCACACTTTATGTCATATTCGTGCATTTTCTGGAACTAACCTATTAACAAGATGCCAAAGTGCCGGTTCCGTTTTCTGCTGTTTTTGGTTTCGAAATCCTAGTAACGAAATATTCTCGGAATTGGACGAAACGAAGACCCGTGGGCCTATTTTTCCACGGAGCTTCCGGAAGACCGAAGAACATACGAAGTGGGGCCACGAGGTGGCGACACCACAAGGCGGCGCGGCCCGGGGGGCCCGCGCCGCCCTATGGTGTGGCCCCCTCGTCCGGCCCCCGACTCGCCCTTCCGCCTACTTAAAGCCTCCGTCGCGAAACCCCCGAGGCGAAAAACCACGATACGGAAAACCTTCCGAGACGCCGCCGCCGCCGATCCCATCTCGGGGGATTCCGGAGATCTCCTCCGGCACTCCTGTCGGAGAGGGGATTCATCTCCCGGAGGACTCTACACCGCCATGGTTGCCTCCGGAGTGATGAGTGAGTAGTTCACCCCTGGACTATGGGTCCATAGCAGTAGCTAGATGGTTGTCTTCTCCTCATTGTGCTTCATTGTTGGATCTTGTGAGCTACCTAACATGATCAAGATCATCTATCTGTAATTCTATATGTTGTGTTTGTCGGGATCCGATGGATAGAGAATACCATGTCATGTTAATTATCAAGTTATTACATATGTGTTGTTTATGATCTTGCATGCTCTCCGTTTCTAGTAGAGGCTCTGGCCAAGTTTTTACTTTTAACTCCAAGAGGGAGTATTTATGCTCGATAGTGGGTTCATGCCCGCATTGACACCGGGACGAGTGACAGAAAGTTCTAAGGTTGTGTTGTGTCTGTTGCCACTAGGGATAAAACATTGGCGCTATGTCCGAGGATGTAGTTGTTGATTACATTACGCACCATACTTAATGCAATTGTCTCGTTGTTAGCAACTTAATACTGGAGGGGGTTCGGATGATAACTCGAAGGTGGACTTTTTAGGCATAGATGCGGTTGGATGGCGGTCTATGTACTTTGTCGTAATGCCCAATTAAATCTCACTATACTTATCATGTCATGTATGTGCATTGTTATGCCCTCTCTATTTGTCAATTGCCCGACTGTAATTTGTTCACCCAACATGCTTTTATCTTATGGGAGAGACACCTCTAGTGAACTGTGGACCCCGGTCCATTCTTTTAATACTGAAATACAAATCTGCTCGCAATACTTGTTTCTACTGTTTTCTCTGCAAACAATCATCTTCCACACAATACGGTTAATCCTTTGTTACAGCAAGCCGGTGAGATTGACAACCTCACTCGTTTCGTTGGGGCAAAGTACTTTGGTTGTGTTGTGCGGGTTCCACGTTGGCGCCGGAATCCCCGGTGTTGCGCCGCACTACATCCCGCCGCCATCAACCTTCAACGTGCTTCTTGGCTCCTCCTGGTTCGATAAACCTTGGTTTCTTTCCGAGGGAAAACTTGCTGCTGTGCGCATCATACCTTCCTCTTGGGGTTGCCCAACGAACGTGTGAAATACACGCCATCAAGCTCTTTTCCGGCGCCGTGCCGGGAGATCAAGACACGCTGCAAGGGGAGTCTCCACTTCTCAATCTCTTTACTTTGTTTTTGTCTTGCTTTATTTTATTTACTACTTTGTTTGCTGCATTATATCAAAACACAAAAAAATTAGTTGCTAGCTTTACTTTATTTATTGTCTTGTTTGCTATATCAAAAACACACAAAAAACTAGTTTACTTGCATTTACTTTATCTAGTTTGCTTTATTTACTATTGCTAAAATGGCCAACCCTGAAAATACTAAGTTGTGTGACTTCACTAGCACAAATAATAATGATTTCTTATGCACACCTATTGCTCCACCTGCTACTACAGCAGAATTATTTGAAATTAAACCTGCTTTACTAAATCTTGTTATGCGAGAGCAATTTTCTGGTGTTAGTTCTGATGATGCTGCTGCCCATCTCAATAATTTTGTTGAACTATGTGAAATGCAAAAATATAAAGATGTAGATGGTGACATTATAAAATTAAAATTGTTCCCTTTCTCATTAAGAGGAAGAGCTAAAGATTGGTTGCTATCTCTGCCTAAGAATAGTATTGATTCCTGGACTAAATGCAAGGATGCTTTTATTGGTAGATATTATCCCCCTGCTAAAATTATATCTTTGAGGAGTAGCATAATGAATTTTAAACAATTGGATAATGAACATGTTGCTCAAGCTTGGGAAAGAATGAAATCTTTGGTTAAAAATTGCCCAACCCATGGACCGACTACTTGGATGATCATCCAAACCTTCTATGCAGGACTAAATTTTTCTTCGCGGAATTTATTGGATTCAGCTGCTGGAGGTACCTTTATGTCCATCACTCTTGGTGAAGCAACAAAGCTCCTTGATAATATGATGGTTAATTACTCTGAATGGCACACGGAAAGAGCTCCACAAGGTAAGAAGGTAAATTCTGTTGAAGAATCCTCTTCCTTGAATGATAAGGTTGATGCTATTATGTCTATGCTTGCGAATGATAGGACTAATGTTGATCCTAATAATGTTCCATTAGCTTCATTGGTTGCTCAAGAAGAACATGTTGATGTAAACTTCATTAAAAATAATAATTTCAACAACAATGCTTATCGGAACAATTCTAGTAATAACTATAGGCCATATCCTTATAATAATGGTAACGGTTATGCTAATTCTTATGGGAATTCTTATAACAATAATAGGAATACACCCCCTGGACTTGAAGCCATGCTTAAAGAATTTATTAGTACACAAACCGCCTTTAACAAATCTGTTGAAGAAAAGCTCAATAAAATTGATATTCTTGTTTCTAGAGTTGATAGTCTTGCCTCCGATGTTGATCTTTTGAAATCGAAAGTTATGCCTAATAGGGATATTGAAAATAAAATTGTTACTACAGCAAATGCCATCCAAGTTAGAATTAATGAGAATATAAGATTAATGGCTGAACTGCGTGCTAGGTGGGATAGAGAAGAAAATGAAAAACTAGCTAAAAAGGAAAATGTAGCTAAAGTTTGGATTATTACCACCACTAGCAATGCTAATGATTCACATGTTGCTGCACCTCCTACTATCAATGGTAAAATAATTGGTGTTGGCAATGCTTCTACTCCTAGTGCAAAGCGCGCAAAATTACCCGAAACCGCTAAAACCGTCGAAACCGCTTGTGATAAAACTGCTGAAATTTTTTCCAACCTTGGGGATGATAATCCCATTGCTTTAGATTGTAATGATTTAGATTTTGATGATTGCCACATCTCTGAAGTTATAAAGTTCTTGCAAAAACTTGCTAAAAGTCCCAATGCTAGCGCTATAAATTTGGCTTTCACAAAACATATTACAAATGCTCTCATAAAAGCTAGAGAAGAGAAACTAAAACTTGAAACTTCTATTCCTAGAAAGCTAGAAGATGGTTGGGAGACCATCATTAAAATGAGAGTCAAATATTTTGATTGTAATGCTTTATGTGATCTTGGTGCAAGTATTTCTGTTATGCCTAAAAAAGTCTATGATATGCTTGACTTACCACCATTGAAAAACTGTTATCTGGATGTTAATCTCGCTGATAATGCTAAAAAGAAACCTTTGGGGAAAATTGATAATGTTCATATTATGGTTAACAATAACCTTGTCCCCGTTGATTTTGTTGTCTTGGATATTGAATGCAATGCATCTTGCCCCATTATATTGGGAAGACCTTTTCTTCGAACCGTTGGTGCTACTATTGATATGAAGGAATGTAATATTAAATATCAATTTCCTCTCAAGAAAGGTATGGAACACTTCCCTAGAAAGAGAATGAAGTTACCTTATGATTCTATCATTAGAACAAATTATGATGTTGATGCTTCATCTCTCGATGTTACTTGAGTTACACTTTCTCGCGCCTAGCTGAAAGGCGTTAAAGAAAAGCGCTTATGGGAGACAACCCATGTTTTTACTCCAGTACTTTTGTTTTATATTTGTGTCTTGGAAGTTGTTTACTACTGTAGCAACCTCTCCTTATCTTAGTTTTGAGTTTTTGTTGTGCCAAGTAAAGTCTTTGATAGAAAAGTAAGTACTAGATTTGGATTACTGCGCAGTTCCAGATTTCTTTACTGTCACGAATCTGGGTCTATCTCCCTGTAGATAGCTCAGAAAATTACGCCAATTTACGAGCATGATCCTCAGATATGTACGCAACTTTCATTCAATTTGAGCATTTTCGTTTGAGCAAGTCTGGTGGCCTAATAAAATCCATCTTTACGGACTGTTCTGTTTTGACAGATTCTGTCTTTTATTTCGCATTGCCTCTTTTGCTATGTTGGATGAATTTCTTTGATCCATTAATGTCCAGTAGCTTTATGCAATGTCCAGAAGTGTTAAGAATGATTGTGTCACCTCTGAACATGTGAATTTTTATTATGCACTAACCCTCTAATGAGTTGTTTTGAGTTTGGTGTGGAGGAAGTTTTCAAGGATCAAGAGAGGAGTATGATGCAATATGATCAAGGAGAGTGAAAGCTCTAAGCTTGGGGATGCCCCGGTGGTTCACCCCTGCATATTATAAGAAGACTCAAGCTGTCTAAGCTTGGGGATGCCCAAGGCATCCCCTTCTTCATCGACAAAATTATCAGGTTCCTCCCCCGAAACTATATTTTTATTCCGTCACATCTTATGTACTTTGCTTGGAGCGTCGGTTTGTTTTTGTTTTTTGTTTTGTTTGAATAAAATGGATCCTAGCATTCACTTTATGGGAGAGAGACACGCTCCGCTGTAGCATATGGACAAATATGTCCTTAGGTTCTACTCATAGTATTCATGGCGAAGTTTCTTCTTCGTTAAATTGTTATATGGTTGGAATTGGAAAATGATACATGTAGTAAAATGCTATAATGTCTTGGATAATGTGATACTTGGCAATTGTTGTGCTCATGTTTAAGCTCTTGCATCATATACTTTGCACCCATTAATGAAGAAACACTTAGAGCTTGTTAATTTGGTTTGCATATTTGGTTTCTCTAGAGTCTAGATTACATCTAGTATTGAGTTTTGAACAACAAGGAAGACGGTATGGAGTCTTATAATGTTTACCATATGTCTTTTATGTGAGTTTTGCTGTACCGTTCATCCTTGTGTTTGTTTAGAATAACCTTGCTAGCCTAAACCTTGTATCGAGAGGGAATACTTCTCATGCATCCAAAATACTTGAGCCAACCACTATGCCATTTGTGTCCACCATACCTACCTACTACATGGTATTTGTCCGCCATTCCAAAGTAAATTGCTTGAGTGCTACCTTTAAAACTCCATCATTCACCTTTGCAATATATAGCTCATGGGACAAATAGCTTAAAAACTATTGTGGTATTGAATATGTACTTATGCACTTTATCTCTTATTAAGTTGCTTGTTGTGCGATAACCATGTTTCGGGGACGCCATCAACTATTCTTTGTTGGATATCATGTGAGTTGCTATGCATGTCCGTCTTGTCCGAAGTAAGAGAGATCTACCACCTTTATGGTTGGAGCATGCATGTTGTTAGAGAAGAACTTTGGGCCGCTAACTAAAGCCATGAATCATGGTGGAAGTTTCAGCTTTGGACACATATCCTCAATCTCATATGAGAATAATAATTGTTGCCACATGCTTATGCATTAAAGAGGAGTCCATTATCTCGTTGTCCATGTTGTCCCGGTATGGATGTCTAAGTTGAGAATAATCAAAAGCGAGAAATCCAAAATGCGAGCTTTCTCCTTAGACCTTTGTACAGGCGGCATGGAGGTACCCCATTGTGACACTTGGTTAAAACATGTGCATTGCAAAGATCCGGTAGTCCAAGCTAATTAGGACAAGGTGCGGGCACTATTAGTATACTATGCATGAGACTTGCAACTTGTAAGATATAATGTACATAACTCATATGCCTTATTACTACCGTTGACAAAATTGTTTCATGTTTTCAAAATAAAAGCTCTAGCACAAATATAGCAATCGATGCTTTCCTCTTTGAAGGACCATTCTCTTTACTTTTATGTTGAGTCAGTTCACCTATCTCTCTCCACCTCAAGAAGCAAACACTTGTGTGAACTGTGCATTGATTCCTACATATTTGCATATTGTACTTGTTATATTACTCTATGTTGACTATTATCCATGAGATATACACGTTACAAGTTGAAAGAAACCGCTGAAACTTAATCTTCCTTTGTGTTGCTTCAATACCTTTACTTTGATTTATTGCTTTATGAGTTAACTCTTATGCAAGACTTATTGATGCTTGTCTTGAAAGTACTATTCATGAAAAGTCTTTGCTTTATGATTCACTTGTTTACTCATGTCATTACCATTGTTTTGATCGCTGCATCCACTACATATGTTTACAAATAGTATGATCAAGGTTATGATGGCATATCACTTCGTAAATTATCTTTGTTATCGTTTTACCTGCTCGGGACGAGCAGTAACTAAGCTTGGGGATGCTGATACGTCTCCGACGTATCGATAATTTCTTATGTTCTATGCCATATTATTGATGATACCTACATGTTTTATGCACACTTTATGTCATATTCGTGCATTTTCCGGAACTAACCTATTAACAAGATGCCAAAGTGCCGCTTCTCGTTTTACGTCGTTTTTGGTTTCGTAAATCCTAGTAACGAAATATTCTCGGAATTGGACGAAACGAAGACCCGGGGGCCTATTTTTCCACGGAGCTTCCGGAAGACCGAAGAACATACGAAGTGGGGCCACGAGGTGGCGACACCACAAGGCGGCGCGGCCCAGGGGGCCCGCGCCGCCCTATGGTGTGGCCCCTCGTCCGGCCCCCGACTCGCCCTTCCGCCTACTTAAAGCCTCCGTCGCGAAACCCCCGAGGCGAAAACCACGATACGGAAAACCTTACCGAGACGCCGCCGCCGCCGATCCCATCTCGGGGGATTCTGGAGATCTCCTCCGCACCTCGCCGGAGAGGGGATTCATCTCCCGGAGGACTCTACACCGCCATGGTTGCCTCCGGAGTGATGAGTGAGTAGTTCACCCCCGGACTATGGGTCCATAGCAGTAGCTAGATGGTTGTCTTCTCCTCATTGTGCTTCATTGTTGGATCTTGTGAGCTGCCTAACATGATCAAGATCATCTATCCGTAATTCTATATGTTGTGTTTGTCGGGATCCGATGGATAGAGAATACCATGTCATGTTAATTATCAAGTTATTACATATGTGTTGTTTATGATCTTGCATGCTCTCCGTTTCTAGTAGAGGCTCGGCCAAGTTTTTACTTTTAACTCCAAGAGGGAGTATTTATGCTCGATAGTGGGTTCATGCCCGCATTGACACTCGGGACGATGTGACGGAAAGTTCTAAGGTTGTGTTGTGTCTGTTGCCACTAGGGATAAACCATTGGCGCTATGTCCGAGGATGTAGTTGTTGATTACATTACGCACCATACTTAATGCAATTGTCTCGTTGTTAGCAACTTAATACCGGGAGGGGTTCGGATGATAACCTCGAAGGTGGACTTTTTAGGCATAGATGCAGCTTGGATGGCGGTCTATGTACTTTGTCGTAATGCCCAATTAAATCTCACTATACTTATCATGTCATGTATGTGCATTGTTATGCCCTCTCTATTTGTCAATTGCCCGACCGTAATTTGTTCACCCAACATGCTTTTATCTTATGGGAGAGACACCTCTAGTGAACTCGTGGACCCCGGTCCATTCTTTTAATACTCGAAATACAAATCTGCTGCAATACTTGTTTTACTCGTTTTCTCTGCAAACAATCATCTTCCACACAATACGGTTAATCCTTTGTTACAGCAAGCCGGTGAGATTGACAACCTCACCGTTTCGTTGGGGCAAAGTACTTTGGTTGTGTTGTGCAGGTTCCACGTTGGCGCCGGAATCCCCGGTGTTGCGTCGCACTACATCCCGCCGCCATCAACCTTCAACGTGCTTCTTGGCTCCTCCTGGTTCGATAAACCTTGGTTTCTTTCTGAGGGAAAACTTGCTGCTGTGCGCATCATACCTTCCTCTTGGGGTTGCCCAACGAACGTGTGAAATACACGCCATCACCAAGCAACACTCAAAGCATAGCCAATGTTCCACAGGTTTAGCAAGATAGCGCAAGTAGAAAGAGGTCACCTTAGCAAGATGTCGGTGTGCTCTCATTGAGAGATCTTGTGTAGTAGATGTATGGGGTTGAACCCATTCGTTGACGCTCATTCTCAAGTCACGTTTACCTTCACACAACAAAGACCAAGCAAAGTATGTTTGTGTGTGATATTGGAGCACATCATCGATGACATGTCCTTTCATGTTCACAACACCGTTAGCACAACACAAATTTATCAAGAATAATGCATGTGCAAGGTCAATGTATAAGAACTCCATATGAACATCTTCCAAATGTGGGAACACAAAAGCTCCAAATTGTGAGACGACCATGTTGTCCATCTCATGTAGAAATTCATTTTCATTGTTGCTCTCAAGGCATCGGAAAGAGAAATTGTTCAACATCCTTGAACCAACAAGTGGAGAATTTTGCCAAAACGCATGAGGTAGAGTGTTCAAAATATCATCAACATGTGTGCACACAAACCATTGGAAATAGAAATTGGTCCTCATATTTGGTGCAACACACAACATATCATCCAAAAAGTTCATCACGGAAACATTTGCACAACCGTGCGTGCCAACAAACCAAAAGAAAGAGAAATTGGTCCACTTGTTTGAGGCAACACCAACGGTAAGAATCACATCATCATGCTTGCAAAAGAACCACAAGAAAGAGAAATTTTTCGGCATGTTCAATGCAAAGCATGGGAAAGGTATTAGAGCCGGGTTCGATCTTGAACTCACTTGTATTATGCTCTCAAGAGCTCTCTTTGTCAACTCGTGCTCAATCGAGGTTGACATTGGTATTCTTGTACCTACACACACAATAGACAAAGCAAAGAACGTGTGTGCATGGTATATGAACACATCATCCATCATGATGGTCCATCTCTTTTGCACATCATCATTAGCATTAACCAATTTATCATAGTATATGTGGTGAATATGCGGAGTAAACACATGAACATGCTCATCATGGATATAGGCAAAGTCTCCAAAGTTTGAGAGAGCTATGGGGGCAATCTCATGTACAAGCATACTAACATTATGGCAAACCAAGCATTGGAAAGAGCAAGTGTTCAACATTTTGGTTGCACTAATGGGAGAGTATTGCAAGCATTTTTCACAAAACATGTTCAAGATTTTATCATTGTTGTCGACAAACCTAGGGAAAGAGCAATTGTTCATCAAGGGTGTCACAACACAAGCATCATCATCATTATCATTGCAAGCAATACATGGGATAGAGCAATTGTTCGACATATTGCAAGCAATAGGAGAGAAAGTTAAACTCTCATAGCATGGCATGACTATTTTGTCACAAGCAAGTAATTCCACATGATCAACAATGTTATCAAGCAAAGCATCACATGGGGGAATGGACAAAGCATATGACATAGCACTTGTATCATCATCATCACGCATGCACTCATAAGTCATCATGTCCACTAGTGGGATCATGGCATCATCAACACCCATATAGGTACCTTTGTAGTTCGACTCATTTGAAGTGGGTGTTGTGGAAGAGGTAGGCTCCATGTGGCCTCCATGTTCATCTTCAATCAAGCATGGTGTGATAGCATCGTCTTCATGCACCATGTACATCTTCTCCATGATCGGCGTCTCGTCATCCATGGGACCTAATGAGACATAAGAGAACACAC
The DNA here is from genome assembly GCF_022539505.1 of Lolium rigidum. NCBI lineage: Eukaryota > Viridiplantae > Streptophyta > Magnoliopsida > Poales > Poaceae > Lolium > Lolium rigidum. The sequence goes on from NC_061514.1 coordinate 255,832,832, forward strand.
TAGAGGTAGAGGGTAAGTTGTTAGAATTCAAAATGGCCTCACATGACCTATCAACTACCACTCTCATCTCATGTGGTGTATCACTCATGCCCTCGAAGTGTATGCACTCAAGCTCACATATAGTGGATGCACTCATCTCACAACTAGTGGAGTCGCTCATCTCACATATAATGGAGTCGCTCATCTCACATATAGTGGAGTCGCTCATCTCACATATAGTGGAGTCCCTCATCTCCATGGCAATGGCGTCGTCGATGTCCGAGCAACCTAGCAAAGAGGAAGACAACACAAGAGGAGTAGAGGTTAATGTGTTAGAAATCAAAGCGTCCTCACTCAACTCATGTGGTGTGTCACTCTTGCTCTCAAGGTGTTTGAAGTAGGATTTGCACTCGGCTTTATCTTGGGTGGTCATCTTGGCTATTTGATCATCTAAGTTGGCAAAGTAGGCTCTCATCTCGGCTTGTTCTTGTGGTGTCATTTTGGGTGGCTCTCACTAGGAAGGGTGTGTATGTATGTGGTGGAAGGAAAACTACCAAAAGGTTAAAACTCGCAAACCAAAATCGAGAAAATGGTTCAAGTTAGAGAATAACCGATATGTACTCACACACACACTCAAAGCAAACGCAAAAGGCTAAGAACTCTATATGGTGATAGGTGAGGAAGTGGATAGCAAACGAAAAGGACCAAAGAAAATGTCTATTGTCAAATGTGGGTAAGATCCAAAGTCAAATGTCAAAGGCGGTGATCTATGTCAAGGAAACACGAAAACACACACAAGGAAGAACAATGGGGTTAGCGTGACCAAGGAAGTGAGCAAGTAACAAAGATGGTCCTAACGAAGACTATAAGCTCGGTGTCGCGCCAACACAAGAGAGAGCGTAGCTTGGTTGCATATTCGAGAAGCAACAATATTTGCACAAATGCCACTCTTCTCTTATCTCTCTTAGTGCTTACAAGCTTTGCACTCTTTTGTATCGGTGGACACACACTCTTTTTCTATTTCTATTTCTTTTTCTCTTTTTTTTCACTTTTTTTCCTATGCTTAGAAGCTTTCTTTTATTCTATGTCACACTTTTTATTCTTTTGTGTATCTTTCTCACCGAGCTTGCTTCGGAGCTTTGCTCAACACAACGCACACACACACCCTCTCACGGTCGTGACACTTGTGCAATGCTTCGCAACACTCGGAAAGCCACTCTCAATGGGATAGGTACACAAAGAAAGAAACGAGGCTACAAGGGGAGGGGCAAGTTATACCTATTGATGTTAGGCGGTGTCAAGCACACGAACTTGCGATGATCGAGGTGGTGTCGATGATGGTGTCGAAGTTGCGCCGGAATCCGGGATGCCAAAGGTGTCGTCGCGGTGTTGTTGTAGGCGCGGAAGCGAAATAGACAACCAATGCACTCCACAAGGAAATCCGAGCAAATTAAGTCAATGCCCGAAAAGTTGGGTCAAAACGAGCGGTCAAAAGTTGGGCTCCAAAAATCGTCAAAAATTAGACGTAGACTATGTGGGGTAGTTGGAGGATGTTGTTAAAGTTTGGAGTGAAACGGGTTCCGGAAAGTTGTCAAAATTTGGGGCAAAAATAGGAGTCAAAACTGGACGAATTTTGGGTCAAAACTGCGCGCCGGGCGGAACTTCCGGTCAACTTCCGGCCAACTTCCGGAAATTCGCGAATTGGGGCCAGGGGTTACTGCAACGCAAATTGCTATTTTTGGAACTTAGGCGGAGGTTGGGCGGAAGTTCTGGCCGACCGGATGTACCGCTGATTTTGACCGGTAGTTCCGCTGGGCGATTTTTTCTGGAAAATTTCTTGCGCGGAAACGATTCTGGCTGAGCGATTTGCTGTGGAGCTCGTGGTTCAGGACGTGCGCGCGGGAATTGAGGAACAGCTGTGAGAGATTGGCCAGGGGCGCGCGCGAGATGGTAACGGCCGGGCGTGCGCGCGTGGTGGATGGAGCTTGGCGGCGCTGGGCGCGGGAAAGGCGCACGTGGTGGGGCGGTGGCTGCTGGAGGCGAGCGTGGAGCGGGTTGAGCGGGCGCGGAAGCTGGTGGCTGGTGCGGGCGGTTGCAGGAGAGCAGGGCGCTGGCGACGGGCGGGACGTGCGCGCTCGCGTGGAGTTTGAGCGAGGCCAGGGCGGGGCAGGCGCAGCAGGTCGTGCGGCTCGATGCGTGCGGAGCTGGCGAGCGAGGGCGGGGCGAGCGGGCAGCGTGGTGGCGGCCGGATGAGGCGAGCGTGGTGGTTGGCGTGGTTGTGGCCTGCGCGGGCGATGGGCTGCGGCCCGACTGGGCGGAGCGGAGGCACGTTGCTGGGCGTGCGCGAGGCGGGCGTGGTGATTTGGTGCCGCGCGCTGGGGACGAAACCAAGCGAGGAAGATGGAGAATTTGGGGATTTTTGGGCCCGAGCCGAAGTTCCGGTGGGTGGGACCGGTAGTTCCGGAAATACACGATTTTTCAGATCTGGATCAGGGTGACGAACAGCACGAACTTGGGCGGAAAAATGGGAGAAAATCGATGGATTTGAGGGGAAAACGGTGGAATTGACGGCTGAAAATTGGAGGGATGATAGATCAACACCAATAACACAAGATCTGTGGACCAAAACCACAAACAACTCAACAAATTCAGAGATCCAAATTCGAGCTATTTTTTGGGGAAAAATTTTTTGGGCAAATTTTTGGGCGAAAATGGTGGAATCGGAGGGTCAAATCCGTGGCAACCTTTGCTCAGATACCATATGATGCGGGCTAAGCCCGAGGGTGTGCCCAATCTTCACGGTTTGACCTGGGTGAGTGTGATTGCGGAGGGGGATTCGCGGGGAAGTGGATGAACGCGAAGAACACGATACAAACACACGCACACAACACAATCGGTTTGTCCTCGTTGGTCCGAACCACCAACTCGATAGAAGTTGCAAGGAAAAGACCTTTCGGTAGAAGTCCCGCAAAAAGATCGACAAATCGAAGATCCTATGAATCTAGAAGGGTGAAAAGACCAAACTCAATAGAAGTGCAAGCAAAAGACCAAATAGGTAGAAGTGCAAGCAAAAGATCAAGATTGGTAGAAGTCACCAAAGAGATACAATAGGATTCGATAAGGAGCCCGGGTGGTACAATAGGAATTAACCTAAGGTGGGGGTTTCCCAAATCCACAAAGGGATAATAGAGGCATAAGCCAATTCATCTAAACATCATCTCTCCCTCATGAAGGTGGGGGTAGGTTCCTATTTATAGGTAAGGGGATGAAGGGGTAAGTTACAAGCCAAAGGGGGCTGAGATCTGACTGAGATTCGATGGAGCGGAAGTTCCGGCTCCTGGGGGTGGAAGTTCCGGTCGGGCGGAAGTTCCGGCCATCAGGGGCGGAAGTTCCGCCTGCAGCTCTTCTGTGCTGGCATCTTCGGTCTTGACAGTATCTGGGCGGAAGTTCCGGCGATGTTGGGCGGAAGTTCCGGCCTGGAGCGTCCAACGCTTCTTCCTCCTTCTCTTCCAAGCTTCCGTGACATCGGCCTTGCATCCTCGGGTCTCCATGGCATCCTCTCTTCCCTCCGTACTCGTCGTCGAGTTCCTATCACCAAGGTATGACGGAGTATGAAGTAGTATATCGTTCCACATAGGCGATTGTAGGCACGCATAAAGGAGAAGATTCACCTTTGCGTGTCGTCTTGGCGATGAAGCATATGATGCGGTGAAGACCGAAGGTCGGGCTGCATCATCAACTTCCGCCCCTCATGACCGGAACTTCCGCCCTCAGCGACCGGAACTTCCGCCCTGTCGAGCCTCAGCCAGATCTCAGCCCACTTTGGCTTGTAACTTACCCCTTCGGCCCCTACCTATAAATAGGCACCTACCCCCACCTTCATGAGGGAGAGATGATGTTTAGATGAATTGGCTTATGCCTCTATTATCCCTTTGTGGATTTGGGTAACCCCCACCTTAGGTTAATTCCTATTGTACCACCCGGGCTCCTTATCGAATCCTATTGTATCTCTTTGGTGACTTCTACCAATCTTGATCTTTTGCTTGCACTTCTACCTATTTGGTCTTTTGCTTGCACTTCTATTGAGTTTGGTCTTTTAACCCTTCTAGATTCATAGGATCTTCGATTTGTCGATCTTTTTGCGGGACTTCTACCGAAAGGTCTTTTCCTTGCAACTTCTATCGAGTTGGTGGTTCGGGCCAATGAGAACAAACCGATTGTGTTGTGTGCGTGTGTTTGTATCGTGTTCTTCGTGTTCATCCACTTCCCCGCGAATCCCCCTCCGCAATCACACTCACCCGGGTCAAACCGTGAAGATTGGGCACACCCTCGGGCTTAGCCCGCATCATATGGTATCAGAGCAAAGGTTGCCACGGATTTGACCCTCCAATTCCACCAATTTTGCCCAAAAATTTCCCAAAAAAAAATTTTTTCCCAAAAAATAGCTCGAATTTGGATCTCAGGATTTGTTGCGTTTTTTTGTGGTTTTGATCCACAGATCTTGTGTTATTGGTGCTGATCTATCATCCCTCCAATTTTCACCGTCAAATTCCACCGTTTGCCCCTCCAAATCCATCGATTTCTGCTCCATTTTCCGCCCCGAGTTCGTGCTTGTTCGTGCTGTTCGCGCAGATCCAGATCCAGATCTGAAACTATCTGTATTTCCGGTACTACCGGCTGCTTCCACCGGAACTTCCGCTCACGCCAAATATTATTTTCCTGGTCAACACCATCGTCTTCCCCAGCCCAAAATCGCTCTGCCGCTCGCCTCGATCCTCCACTACGCGCTCCAAACCAGCACACCACCACGCCCCAGCTGCCTAGCGCGTCGCCAGCATCTGCTCCTCGCTCGCCTCGCATCACGCGCCCGCGCCTGTCCTCACCCAGGCCCCGCTCGGCCCAGAACCTCCGCCCGCCGCCTGGCCCACCACCGCTCGCGCCCAGGCCTCCCTCCACTCGCTCCGATCGCCAGCGCGCACCGCACGCCCCCATCGCCAGGCCACGGCCGCCACGATCGCTCGCACCCGCACGCCTCGCTCGCCCCGCGCCCTTGGCCCCACCGCGTGCAACCGCCGCCCGCACCTGCCGCTGCAGCCGCCGCCCGCGCGCCCTTGGCCCACCGCGTCGCCGGCCCACGCCATCGCCCCACGCCCACGCCTCGCACGCCCACGCCACGATCCGCCCCGCACGCCAACCACCGCCACGATTCGCTGCGCGTGCCCCAACCTGCTGCCGCTACACACGCCCAGCACAGGATCCGCTCCGCCTTGATTTACTCCCACGCACAGCTGCTCCTTTCCCCAGCTAGTTTCCCCAATTCCAAACAGAAAAATCTCCAGAAAATCCAAAACCGGAACTTCCGGCCGAATACAGCGGTAGTACCGCCCAAGCGGAACTTCCGCTCTACTTCCGCTCTACTTCCGGAAATAGCGATTTTGCTCACAGTAACATTCTGGTTAGTTTTGGACAGTTTCCGGAACTTAGCAGGAACAAGACCGGAAGTTCCGGCCCGGCGCGCAGTTTTGACCCAAATTTCGTCCAGTTTTGACTCCTTTTTTTGCTCCAAATTTTGACAAACTTCAAACTTTAACAACATCCTCCAACGACTCCACATAGTCTACGTCTAATTTTTGACGATTTTTGGAGCCCAACTTTTGACCGCTCGTTTTGACCCAACTTTTCGGGCATTGACTTAATTTGCTCGGTTTCTGATTTGGAGTACATTGGTTGTCCATTTCGCTTCCGCGCCTACACCAACACCGCGACGACACCTTTGGCACCCCAGATTCCGGCGCAACTTCGACACCATCATCGACACCTCCTCGATCATCGCAAGTTCGTGTGCTTGACACCGCCTAACATCAATAGGTATAACTTGCCCCACCCCTTGTAGCCCCGTTTCTTTCTTTGTGTACCTATCCCATTGAGAGTGGCTTTCCGAGTGTTGCGAAGCATTGCACAAGTGTCACGACCGTGAGAGGGTGTGTGTGTGCGTTGTGTTGAGCAAAGCTCCGAAGCAAGCTCGGTGAGAAAGATACACAAAAGAAGAAAAAGTGTGACATATATATAGAGAAAAATAAAGCTTCTAAGCATAGAAAAAAAAGAGAAAAAAAAAGTGTGTGTCCACCGATACAAAGGAGTGCAAAGCTTGTGAGCACTAAGGGAGATAAGAGAAGAGTGGCATTTGTGCAAATCTAGTTGCTTCTCTCCTATGAAACCAAGCTACGGTCTCTCTTGTGTTGGCGCGACACCGAGCTAATAGTCTTCGTTAGGACCATCTTTGTTACTTGCTCACTTCCTTGGTCGCGCTAACCCCATTGTTCTTCCTTGTGTGTGTTTCCGTGTTTCCTTGACATAGATCACCGCTTTTGACATTTGACTTTGGATCTTACCCACATTTGACAATAGACATTTTCTTTGGTTCTTTTCGTTTGCTATCCACTTCCTCGCCTACCACCATATAGAGTTCTTAGCCTTTTGCGTGTGCTTTGAGTGTGTGTGTGAGTACATATCGGTTATTCTCTAACTTGAACCATTTTCTCGATTTTGGTTTGCGAGTTTTGACCTTTTGGTAGTTTTCCTTCCACCACATACATACACACCCTTCCTAGTGAAAGCCACCCAAAATGACACCACAAGAAGAAGCCGAGATGAGAGCCTACTTTGCCAACTTAGATGATCAAATAGCCAAGATGACCACCCAAGATAAAGCCGAGTGCAAATCCTACTTCAAACACCTTGAGAGCAAGAGTGACATACCACATGAGTTGAGTGAGGACGCTTTGATTTCTAACACATTAACCTCTACTCCTCTTGTGTTGTCTTCCTCTTTGCTAGGTTGCTCGGACATCGACGACGCCATTGCCATGGAGATGAGGGACTCCACTATATGTGAGATGAGCGACTCCACTATATGTGAGATGAGCGACTCCATTATATGTGAGATGAGTGACTCCACTATTTGTGAGATGAGTGCATCCACTATATGTGAGCTTGAGTGCATACACTTCGAGAGCATGAGTGATACACCACATGAGATGAGAGTGGTAGTTGATAGGTCCTGTGAGGCCATTTCGAATTCTAACAACTTACCCTCTACCTCTAGTGTGTTTCCTTGTGTCTCTTTAGGTCCCATGGATGACGAGACGTTGATCACGGAAAAGAAGATGTACATGGTGCATCAAGATGATGCTATCACACCATGCTTGATTGAAGATGAACATGGAGGCCACATGGAGCCTACCTCTTCCACAACACCCACTTCAAATGAGTCGGACTAAAAAGGTACCTATATGGGTGTTGATGATGCCATGATCCCACTAGTGGACATGATGATTTGTGAGTGCTTGCATGAGTTGGATGATCCTATTGCTATGTCATATGCTTCTTTCACATTCCCTTGTGATACTTGTGATACCACTATTGTTGATCATGTGGAATTAGTTGCTTATGATAATATTTCCATGCCATGCTATGAGTCTTTCGAGTTACTTCCTCTTGCTTGCAATATGTCGAACAATTGCTCTTTCCTATGTGTTGCTTGCAATGATGATGATGATGCTCGTGTTGTGACAACCTTGCCAAACAATCGCTCTTTTCCTAGGTTTGTCGACAACAATGCTAAAATGTTGAACATGTTTTGTGCTAGATGCTTGCAATACTCTCCCATTAATGCAACCAAAATGTTGAACAATTGCTCTTTCCAATGCTTGGTTTGCAATGATGTTAATATGCTTGTAAATGAGATTGCCCCCATAGCTCTCTCAAATTTTGGAGACTTTGCCTATATCCATGATGAGCATGTTCATGTGTTTACCCCGCATATTCACCATATCTATTATGATGCTTTGCTTCACGCTAATGGTGATGTGCAAAAGAAATGGACCATCATGATGGATGATGTGTTCATATACCATGCACACACGTTCTTTGCTTTGCCTATTGTGTGTGTAGGTACAAGAATGCCAATGTCAACCTCGATTGAGCACGAGTTGACAAAGAGAGCTCTAGAGAGCATAATACAAGTGAGTTCAAGATCGAACCCGGCTCTAATACCTTTCCCATGCTTTGCATTGAACATGCCGAACAATTTCTCTTTCTTGTGGTTCTTTTGCAAGCATGATGATGTGATTCTTACCGTTGGTGTTGCCTCAAACAAGTTGAGCAATTTCTCTTTCCTTTGGTTTATTGGCACACACGGTTGTGTAAATGTTGTTTTGGTGAACGTTTTGGAAGATATGTTGTGTGTTGCACCAAATATGAGGACCAATTTCTCTTTCCAATGGTTTGTGTGCACACATGTTGATGGTATTTTGGACACTCCCTCTTATGCGTTTTGGCAAAATTCTCCACTTGTTGCTTCAAGGATGTTGAACAATTTCTCTTTCCGATGCCTTGAGAGCAACAATGAAAATGAGTTTATACATGAGATGGACACCATGGTCGTCTCACAATTTGGAGTTTTTGTGTTTCCACATTTGGAAGATGTTCATACGGAGTTCTTACACATTGATCTTGCACATGCCTTATTCTTGATAAATTTGTGTTGTGCTAACGGTGTTGTGAACATGAATGGACATGTCGTTGATGATATGCTCCTCTATCACGCACACATATACTTTGCTTGGTATTTGTTGTGTGAAGGTACATGTGACTTGTGGATGAGCATCAATGAATGGTTCCGCCCACATACTTCGACGACCCAAGATCTATCGATGAGAGCACACCGACATTATGCAAAGGTGACCTCCTTCTACTTGTGCTATCTTGCTAAACCCGTGGAACATTGGCTATGCTTTGAGTGTTGCTTGGCTTTTCTTGTGCTTTTCATAGGGCTATTGACAAGCGAAGCGACATTCAAGCGTGGTTGTCATCTACCTCCTATACAAGTTCATGAAGAGCTATCGTCGAGGACGTCGACGCTTTTTCAAGTGGGGGGAGATGATACGGGGCGACCTTCGGTCTTCACCGCATCATGTGCTTCATCGCCAAGACGGCACGCTAAGGTGAATCTTCTCCTTTACGCGTGCCTCGAATCGCCTATTTGGGACGATATACTACTTCATACCCCGTCATATCTTGATGATAGGAACTCGACGACAAGTACGGGGAGAGGAGAGGATGCCATGGAAACCCGAGGACGCAAGGCCGATGTCACGGAAGCATGGAAGAGAAGGAGAAAGAGGAGCTGGACGCTCCTGGCCGGAACTTCCGCCCACCACTGCCGGAACTTCCGCCCAGATTCCATCCAAGACTGAAGATGCTCGCACTGAAGAACTGCGACCGGAACTTCCGCCCCTCATGGCCGGAACTTCCGCCCCCGACCGGAACTTCCACCCTCAGCCACCGGAACTTCCGACCTGTCGAACTTCAGCCAGATCTCAGCCCCTTTGGCTTGTAACTTACCCCTTCGGCCCCCTACCTATAAATAGGCACCTACCCCCACCTTCATGAGGGAGAGATGATGTTTAGATGAATTGGCTTATGCCTCTATTATCCCTTTGTGGATTTGGGAAACCCCCACCTTAGATTAACCATCTATTGTATCCCTCCGTGTTGAATCCGTTTGATCTCTTTGGTGACTTCTACCGATTGTTGGTCTTTTGCTTGCACTTCTACTGTTTGGTCTTTTGCTTGCACTTCTATCAACCTTCCGGTCTTTTCACCCTTCTAGATCTCTCGGGTTCGATTCGTCGATCTCTTTGCGGGACTTCTACCGGAAGGTCTTTTCTCGCAACCTCTATCGAGTTGGTGGTTCGGGCCAACGAGGATAACCGATTGTGTTGTGTGCGTGTGTTTGTATCGTGTTCTTCGCGTTCATCCACTTCCCCGCGAATCCCCCTCCGCAATCACACCCACCCGGGTCAAACCGTGAAGATTGGGCACACCCTCGGGCTTAGCCCAATCCAAACACCTGGATAAAGTAGCCAAAATACCTATTTACAAGACAAACTTAACCCTGAATTACCCTTGCAGAATGTCTTTCTCTTCAGGTACCTTTGAGTCCTTTTCTAACCTATCGACAATTACATTGGACGGCAGTACAACCTTCGGATATAGAAATTCCAAATCACCTGTTGCATTGGCAATGGATAGCAAGTCTGCCGAAGGATACCGTGCAAGGACAAGGGCAAGCGTAAACCTAGCTCCCGCAAACACCTGGGCACGTACCAGGTTCTTGACCTTCTTGGCATTGCTGAATTCTGACATCAAAGTCAACAGAGTGGGAGGAACTGCGTTCAACGGAAACATTGTCTTCCATATAACTCTTAGTCCTTTGTAACACTTGTCGAAGAAATGGTGGACTTGCTCGACCCGATCTTGGAACTGAGCAACAGCCGAAGCTTTTGAGTGCTCCCTCCAGAAAATTTCGTCGGCTGATGACAGCTGGGTTAATGCGTTCACGCGTTCGTGAACCCGTTTGTTCTCCTCCGCACGGTTCAGAGCTATGACTGGCAAAGGAACCAATAGAGGGTCAGACAATGCGTCGTGAACAAAAGAGAAATGAGTGCAAGGACCAAGGAACTCACAGTTCAAGCTTTCGGTGCCTTTTTGTAGTTCAGTAAGAGCGTACCGCTCTACTTCGGCCACAATCTCTCCCTTCTTCTTGATAATGGCCGCCAAGGCGTAGGTGCTGCGCAGGTCTTTCTCCAACTGTGTGATCCGATCCTTCATACGTTGCACTCGATTATCTTCAGAAAGAGCACTCGAGGAATCATCAACAAATGCAGGCACTGGGAACACCTGCAAGGAAAGACGTCAAAGGCATGACAGATCAATTCACCTCAACGACAGAAGGTACTCCCATCGGGAGAATACAAGCGGAAATATCATAACAAAGAGTGTGCTAGCAACATCGCTAGCACAAAGTTTATTACAAACAGAAGTTATTTGACAGAACATTGTTTCACACTAGTTCAAAGAAAAGCTTGCTACAAAAATCAAATGGCTTGGGTTTGAGTCGATAAACTAGGGCCGGCCGATGTCTTCTTTGATGACATCAGCTCGAGGAGCTGGCATGCACACTTAAGAGCCGATATCTTGAAGATGCTTAAATCAACAAGTTGCCCATCCTGATCTTTCGGCAGCTCCTTAGACATTTCTTCAATGTCAGCCTTAAAGCCGTGACCCATCATAAGTTGGAAGGCAAGGAGGGCACCATAGGTACGTGAGGTGCGTTTGAATACCTCGATAACCTCCTTGGTGTCAACTGCGAATGCGTCGATCAACTGCCCCAGAGTTCTGTTTTGATTGATCTTGGGGAAGATCATCGAGTGCATCCGCACTAAGGCATCTTTTCCCTTTTCAAGAAGCTCCCGCGTAAGCTGGTGGGAGGCGAGAGTCATCCACACACCATTTGCCGGAGAATTGTTTGGAACTTTGTCCAAGGCATTGGCGGGGATGTTGGCAGCTTCTGCAAGAAAATGAAATGAAAAAGGTCGTTGACAAAGGATCGAGTCCATAAGTGCAATAATCGAACAGAGGTATACAAAGGAGATTACCAAGTAAAGCCAAGGAAGAATGACGAAGGAGTTCATCCTTCTCAGCCGCCCGAGCTTCGGCAGCCATCCTGGTTGCCTCCTCTTCTCTCAGCTTCTCCCTCAGCTTGCACAGTTCCTCCTTCAGGGAGTCGACTTCCTGGCGGGCCTCGGCAGCTATCTTGACTGCACCGTCCAACTTCGAGGAGAAATATTTAACTTCCTTTTGCAGCTGAACCTTCTCTGCCTCCAGAGAAGTGAATTGGGAAGAGAAGGCCTCCAAAGAGGAGATAACTCCTCGCAGGTCCTAAAGGAAAAAATAATATTCGATGAAGAATCATTAAGCAAGATACACATCAGAAAAGTTCACGTTGTAATCAAAAAAGACTTACAGAAGGAGGAGTCCTGGCGGCGGCAGTTGAAGGAGCATCTTTCCCTTTAGAAAGGGAGGAAGCTGTCGATACTTGAGCTGCGGGGGCTGCTTTAGGAACCGACGCTTCGGAAGCAGCAACGTCCGGTGGAGCAGCTCCGGATTTGGCCTTCTTAGCCGGCGGCTCGACAGAACCTTCGTCACTGTGAAAGGAGATGATTGACAAAAAATTATGGAAGGAATGCAAGAAATAAAAAGGCAAAATATGACTTCAGGGAAGAAGGTGCTTACATATCGAAGAGATCGTCTTCATCGGCAAAGCCGCCGGTCGATCTCTTCACGGGCGAACCCCTGGTATCCTCCACAACTGCATTAACAAAGGTATCACGATCAACGTCATCATCACGCATTGATCCCTCTGTGTCGCAAGCGTTGTCGGCTGAGGAAGGAAGATCGGTGTGGGCAGCTTCTGAATTTATCGGGTCATTATGTTCACTCTCTAGGCTTGTGGGCCCGACAGTGTGAAAGTCAACAGGGATTGAGGAGCCTCTTCCCTCAGAAGTATCATTTGGCGAATCACGCAAGTCGCCCGAAACTATGGGGATCTGCCGAAGAAAGGAGCAAATGAGAACAACGGAAATTATGTCGACTGAGAGGAAGCATCGTAGTCAAAGTATAAGGAGAAAAAAATTACCTCTGACAGTGGATGATCAGCATTGAGAGGAGTGTAGGAAGATATCAATGGAATTGAGTCTTCTTGACTAAAGAAAGTAAGGCGACGGACTTCATCTAGCAGCTCATTTTCTGACAGTTCAGCAACATTGATCCTGGTCTCATCTTTTGGACCCGTATACAACCACATTGGACGAACTCTTGCCATGACTGGTTGGACCCGACGTTTCAGGAACACCGCTGCTACCTTTGTACCGATCATGGTTTGACCATCGGCCTCTTTGATTCGAAGGAATTTGGCGAATAATTCGTCGGCTGCTGCCCTTTCATCGGGAGAAAGAATGTTCTTCTAGGAATCTTTCGGCTTAGCCTCAAGGACGTCGGTAAAGAAAGGAAGCTGGGACTCGGTTGTCAAAGAATCTTTGACATAAAACCATTTCAGTCTCCATCCTTGCACAGATTCTCTCATTGGGAAACTGAAATAGTTAACCTCCGAGCGAGCCACAAACCCCACGCCTCCAATGACGAAGGATCCGTTGCTACTGCTATACCTCTTAACATAGAAGATCTTCTTCCACAACCCAAAATGAGGCTCAATGCCCAAAAATGCCTCGCAGAGGGTGATAAACACAACAACGTGAAGGATCGAGTTGGGAGTGAGTTTCCATAGTTGGATTTCATAAGTCCGTAGAAGGCGAAGAAGGAACTCATGGGCAGGAAGCGAAAGACCCCGATATAGGAATGATAGGAACACCACGGTAAAACCAGCAGGGGGATTGGGCCAAGAAATCGCACCTGGAAGTATCACGTTCCCCTCGTCGGGGGAGATTAATCCAAGGCTTCGGACCCTCTTCTCATCACGTTTTGTGATGGAGGACACTAGACAATCTCCTGGCTTGGTTATTGGGCCTGGCGGCGCTGGCGGCGCCGGAGCTGGAGGAGGAGCGTCTGAAGAACTCTTCTTTGGAAGAGTGGAGGAAGATTTGGCGGCGGCTCCACCGGTCGTGGAGCTGCCGGCGGCAGTAAGGCTCTTCTTCTTCACCATTGTGAGATCTGGGGAAGATTGAAGAAGCGGTGGTGGCGGCGCAGCAGTTACGGAAGGAAGAAGAAGAAAGGCAAAAGCAGATGTGGGAGAAGATTAGGGATTTTTTGTCCGTTGAAGATCTTAAGAGGAGAAGAACTGCGTGGGCACGTGTCGTTTATGCCAGTTTATCAAGTGGACCTTTTTTTGATTGATGGTTGCGGGAATCGAGGAGACGCCTTGGTAACTGTGCGAGAAGGGCGGAAATTGCTTGAAAATAGGACCAGAAAGGGAGAGAATGGGCCCGGCGGGTCGCGTCTTGTCAGTCAAAATCAAGACGTCGGTAAAACATCATCAATGACGTCATGAAGAATGCTTGAAGCACTCGAAGGAATAAAAAGCTATCGGATGATGAACTTGAGTCTATGCACAGATTGCGAAGCATCTACGCTTAGACTCGGGGGGCTATTCCCATCGGGAGCGCTGACGCGCACCCGACAGATTGAAGACTCGAAGGAAAAAGAGGACGAAGGAAAAGGTGTTTGTTCAGCTCGAGTCTGCACCCGGTTGCAAGCACCACTGCCCAGACCCAGGGGCTACTCCCATCGGGAGCGCTGGATGCGCACCCGATAGAACTTTTTTGTCCTCCAGGATCATGCCCGGGGACTTGATTCTGCGTAGGGTAACGTTGTTTTGCCATCGGTAGTTAACCAACAAAAGTTGGGCACGTTACTCATCATCCCTTGCAAGAAAAAAATATATCGGATGACTTATGAAGACCTGCAGAAAACTTCAGCAGAGAAGAATGTTCGAGTGGTACAACTTGAGTCTACGCACGGATTCCAAGCATCCGTACCTAGACTCGGGGGCTACTCCCATCGGGAGCGCTGACGCGCACCCGACATAAGAGGACGATGCTGATTCAAGATGAACAAGGACAATCAAGGAGAAGAACATCAAAAGAAGACATGCTTCGGTCTCTACCCGAACAATGTTCGGCTAGACACTCGGGGGCTACTGACGTGGGCATTACCCTTCGGGTAACCGACATTGCCCTATCCCGTATTGTCCAGTTGGAGGCCCATGAAGGCACTTGGAGGCAAGGCGGGCCACTTGGATGGCGCACCAGAAGATTCCTTGGCGGGCAAGATAACGAGGCAGCCGAACAAGGAAAGATTAGCTCTAAAGCTACTGTAAACCTAGTCGTACTCGGTTAGACCTCTTGAGACCTGGCCTCCTATATAAAGGCCAGGAGAGGGGCTGCCGAGGGACACAATCAATCTTAGCAATCTAGGCCACCAAAAAGTCTAGAGGTAGGTCATCATAGCACTAGCCTCTCGACGAGATCTCAGCCGAACTATTCGGCACCCCATTGTAATCCAATATCTTCATAATCAAGAACAAACAGGCAGGACGTAAGGGTTTTACCTCATCGAGGGCCCCGAACCTGGGTAAATCGCTCTTCCCGCTTGTCTGTGAACCGATGTCTCGTGTCAGCTTGCAGGATTCCATCAACCCTAAGCCCCAATCGGAGGGCATTGCCGAGGAGTACCCTCGACAATTGGAGAGATCTTCACTTTATCTAGGAGTCCCATATCTTTTGAGATTGATCAATCATCTTGTTATATTATTGATAAAAGTGGGTTTGAAAGTTTTAATCCTATTATTTCTGAGCTTGATAAAAATTATGTGTTTGTGAATCATGGAAAGCATGCTGTATGTGATAGTTATATTGTTGAGTTTGTTCATGAAGCTACTGAAAATTATTATGAGAGAGGAAAATATGGTTGTAGAAATTTGCATGGTACTAAAACACCTCTCTATATGCTGAAACTTTTGAAGTTACTCGTGTTTTATCTTCCAATGCTTGTCACTTTGTTCTTCATGAATTTATTTGTGTACAAGATTCCTATACATATTAAGTGGGTTAGACTTAAATGTGTTTTGAACTTGCTTTTGATGCTCTCTTCGTTTCAACTCTCATCCTTATGTGAGCATCATTAAAATTGCTGAGCCCATCTTAATGGCTATAAAGAAAGCACTTCTTGGGAGATAACCCATGTCTTTATTTTGCTACTGTTTTGTTGTGTTTTGGAAGTTGTTACTACTGTAGCAACCTCTCCTTATCTTTATTTTATTGCAATGTTGTGCCAAGTAAAGTCTCTAATAGAAGGTTGATACTAGATTTGGATTTCTGCGCAGAAACAGATTGCTATCTGTCACGAATTTGAGTAGGTCTCTTTGTAGGAAACTCAGAAAAATCTGCCAATTTTCATGCGTGTTCCTCAGATATGTACGTAACTTTCATTAGTTTTTAGTTTTCTGATTTGAGCAACGGAAGTACCTCTAAAAAATTCGTGTTTACTGGCTGTTCTGTTTTGACAGATTATGTCCCTGTTTTTTGCATTGTCTCTTGTGGACTTTAAGTAAGGCTTTCTAGACGTGGAGAGCTGTAGCTAATGTTTTATTGAGTTCTTGCAATGTGTCACTACAGGGCTAAAGTGGATTAAAGTTTTTTGAGTACTAACCCCTCTAATGAAGTTTATGAGAAGTTTGGTGTGAAGGAAGTTTTCAAGGGTCAAGAGAGGAGGATGATATATGATCAAGAAGAGTGAAAAGTCTAAGCTTGGGGATGCCCCCGTGGTTCATCCCTGCATATTTCAAGAAGACTCAAGCATCTAAGCTTGGGGATGCCCAAGGCATCCCCTTCTTCATCAACAACTTATCAGGTCACCTCTAGTGAAACTATATTTTTATTCGGTCACATCCTATGTGCTTTACTTGGAGCGTATGTGTGTTTTTATTTTTGTTTTTGTTTGAATAAGATCGGATCCTAGCAATCCTTGTGTGGGAGAGAGACACGCTCCGCTTTTTCATATGAACACTGGTGTTCTTCATTTTACTTTTAATGTTCATGACAAAAGTTGGAAGCTATTACACTTATTGTTATTTGGTTGGAAACAGAAAGTGCCTCATATTGTCTTGGATAATTTGATACTTGGCAATTGTTTTGAGATCTCAAGTAGATCAAGTTTAAGCTCTTGCATCATGTAGTTTAAACCTATTAGTGGAGAACTACCGTAGAGCTTGTTGAAATTTGTTTGCATGATTGGTCTCTCTAAGGTCTAGATATTTTCTGGTAAAAGTGTTTGAGCAACAAGGAAGACAGTGTAGAGTCTTATAATGATTGCAATATGTTCCTATGTAAGTTTTGCTGTACCGGTTCATACTTGTGTTTGCTTCAAACAACCTTGCTAGCCAAAGCCTTGTACTGAGAGGGAATGCTTCTCGTGCATCCAAAACTTTGAGCCAAAACCTATGCCATTTGTGTCCACCATAACTACCTACTATGTGGTATTTTCTGCCATTCCAAGTAAATACTTCATGTGCTACCTTTAAACAATTCAAAAGCTATCACCCCTTATTTGTGTCAATGTTTTATAGCTCATGAGGAAATATGTGGTGTTTTATCTTTCAATCTTGTTGGGCAGCTTTCACCAATGGACTAGTGGCTTCATCTGCTTATCCAATAATTTTGCAAAAAGAGCTGGCAACGGGGTTCCCAGCCCCAATTAATTAACTTTCATTAATAATTCTCTTCACATGTTTTGCCCTGATTCATCAGTAAGCAACTTAATTTTGCAAATAGACACTCCTTCATGGTATGTGAATGTTGGAAGGCACCCGAGATTCGGTTAGCCATGGCTTGTGTAAGCAAAAGGTTGGGAGGAGTGTCATCCATAAATAAAACTAAAATACATGTGTAAACAAAAGAGAAGAGGGATGATCTACCTTGCTCGGTAGAGATAACGTCCTTCATGGGAGCCGCTCTTTGAAAGTCTGTTTGATGAGGGGGTTAGAGTGCCCACTACCATTCGTTGACAACAACAAACACCTCTCAAAACTTTACTTTTATGCTCTCTATATGATTTCAAAACTTAAAAAGCTCTAGCACATGATTTAATTCCTGCTTCCCTCTGCGAAGGGCCTTTCTTTTACTTTATGTTGAGTCAGTTTACCTACTTCCTTCGATTTTAGAAGCAAACACTTGTGTCAACTGTGCATTGATTCTTACATACTTGCTTATTTGCATTCATCATATTACTTTGTGTTGACAATTATCCATGAGACATGCATGTTGAAAGTTGAAAGCAACTGCTGAAACTTAAATCTTCCTCTGTGTTGCTTCAATGCATTTACTTTGAATTTATTGCTTTATGAGTTAACTCCTATGCAAGACTTCTTGATGCTTGTCTTGAAAGTACTATTCATGAAAAGTTCTGCTATATGTTATCTATTTGTTAGAAAACTATAGATCGTTGCCTTGAGTCACTTCATTCATCTCATATGCTTTACAATAGTATTATCAAGATTATGTTAGTAGCATGTCACTTCAGAAATTATTCTTTTTATCGTTTACCTACTCGAGGGTGAGCAGGAACTAAGCTTGGGGATGCTTGATACGTCTCCAACGTATCTATAATTTCTGATGTTCCATGCTAGTTTTATGACAATACCTACATGTTTTGCTCACACTTTATAATGTTTTTATGCATTTTCCGGAACTAACCTATTCACAAGATGCCGAAGTGCCAGTTCCTATTTTCTGCTGTTTTTGGTTCCAGAAAGGCTGTTCGGGCAACATTCTCGGAATTCGACGAAACAAAAGCCAAACATCTTATTTCACCGAGACGGACCAGAACACCGAAGGGGAGACGGAGAGGAGGCCCAGGGCCCCCAGATCACAGTGCAGCGCGGCCTAGAGAAGGGGCGCGCCAGCCTATGGTGTGTGCCCCCCAGGCACCCCCTCGCACCGCCTCTTAGCCTATATTATCCCCCATGACGTGAAAACCCTACACGAATTGACGAAACTCCAGAAAGACTCCAGGGGCGCCGCCGCCATCGCGAAACTCCGTTTCGGGGGACAGAAGTCTCTGTTCCGGCACGCCGCCGGGACGGGGAAGTGCCCCCCGAAGCCATCTCCATCGACGCCACCGCCTCCATCATGCTCCGTGAGTAGTTCCCCCATGGACTACGGGTTCTAGCTGTAGCTAGTTGGTACTCTCTCTCCCATGTACTTCAATACAATGATCTCATGAGCTGCCTTACATGATTGAGATTCATCCGATGTAATCGGTGTTGTGTTTGTTGGGATCCGATGAATTGTTACATTATGATCAGTCTATCTATATAAGTTTGTGAAGTTATTGTTGCTGCAATCTAGTTGTGTTTAATGCTTGTCACTAGTGCACGAGTGGCATGATCTTAGATTTAAGCTCTATACTTATTGCTTAGATTGTATCTACAAGTTGTTTGCACATGTCTATGTCCGAAAACCGAGGCCCCGCAGTGACAAAGAATCGGGATAACTGGAGGGGAAGGCTTAGGTATGAGGATCACATGTTTTCACCAAGTGTTAATGCTTTGCTCCGGTGCTCTATTAAAAGGAGTACCTTAATTACCAGTAGATTCCCTTGAGGCCCGGCTGCCACCGGCTGGTAGGACAAAAGATGTTATGCAAGTTTCTCATTGCGAGCACGTATGACTTTATATGGAAAACATGCCTACATGATTAATAATCTTGTGTCTTAATGCTATTTCAATCCTATCAATTGCCCAACTGTAATTTGTTCACCCAACACTTGTTATTGGAGAGTTACCACTAGTGTAGATAGCTGGGAACCCCGGTCCATCTCTCATCATCATATACTCGGTTCTATATGTCATTGGAAGTAGTATCAACTATTTTTTGGTGCCATTGCCTCTGTGTTACTGTTACTGCTGCTGTGTTACTGTTACTATTGCTCTCATATCACTGCTGCTTTCACATCACCCCTGTTACTAGTGCTTTTCCAGTGCAACTGAATTGACAACTCAGTTGTTAAGGCTTATAAGTATTCTTTACCTCCCCTTGTGTTGAATCAATAAATTTGGGTTTTACTTCCCTCGAAGACTGTTGCGATCCCCTATACTTGTGGGTTATCACGTTGCTCACAGGATAATTGGGTGAGGCCTTCGTGGCGTTGGTTAGGCCTTTGTGGCGACCACACCCCTCCAAACGTAGATGTACTTCCCCTCAAAAGGAAGGAACTACGGGAATCATCCCTGTGTCTCCGCGTGCTCCACTCTCGGTTACCTCTATCCTTGATTGCACTATTATATCTTGTCTAGCTATATCTTGCTTAGTTGTATACCTTGTCATCTAGGTAAATTTACATAGTTGCATATCTATAGAATTTACCTTTGTGTCAACCTTAAATTGAAAAAGAACTAAAAATTGGGTAGCACCTAATCACCCCCCCCCCTCTATGTGCGGAATATGATCCTTTCAATTGGTATCAGAGCATTGACTCTTATTTGGGCTTAATTAATCGCCTAAGAGTATGTCGGGCGATGTGAATCCGGAAGGGGCCGCAAAGCCGGCTTCCATGGAAGATCTCAAGTTGGTGGAAACATCCTTTAGATCCTCGATGGAAGCTAATATAGAAAATATGAAGAAATATTTTTTGGAGCTTCTAAAACCGGACCCTTCCGCCATTCCCGTCACAGAGGAAAAGGACAAGGACTCTTTAGTAGAGGGAGATGCTTCGGGCTCACCCTCTACTACAAAGCCCTTGTATGGTGAACACTTAGACAAAATTAAAACCCCTAATGGTTCTCCTAAAGCAGGTGTTGGTGAGAGCTACAATGCCGTTCCTCCTCCTTTTTGCTCTCTCGATATCCCGGTTCCCCACCCTCATATAAACAATAGGGGTGATCCACCTAAGTTTAACATTGAAGATTTTAATAAGTGGCAACTTGAGTTTCGCACTCATGTATGCAGTGCCTGCAATGAGCTTTGGAGAATCATTGTTGAAGGGTGCAAGCCTTTCAACCCCGACAAATTGAATAGAAGATAAGAGGTTGATCACCAACTCAACTCTGTTGCCTTGAACATGATTCAGCAAGCGGTGGGGTCAAAGGACTTAGCTTATATTTGGAACTTCACCACCTCCAAGGAAGCTTGGGATGGTTTGTCCGAAATCTTTGTGGGAAGTGAAAGCATGAAGAGAAACAAGTATAGTGCTCTTTGGAACCAAGCCGAAGGGTTCATGAGGTTGCCACATGAAGATCATCATGAGATGTATAGAAGGCTTATCTCCATTTCTAATGCCTTTCGGAATGTGGGTGCCCAACATATGTATGACTTTTGGATCAAGGACAAGTATATTGATTGCATGATTCCTTATGAACCCATTGATGTCAAGAGTCTCCTTGGAAGAGAAAGCTATCCAAAGCTAACCTCCTATCAAGTAGTGCACGAGATGCAAGCTCTCAAGGTGGCCGAACAAAATTCTCAAGATTCCCAGAATCGTGCTATAGGGATGGCAAGAGGTACAAATCTTGCTTTGAAAGTCAATACGGTGGAAGAGGTGGACACTCAAGAACCATATAGAACCTATTGGAGCATGTCCTATCCGGAGGATTTGGAATACCACTACCATGACCATATGGCATTCCATGCAAGAACCTTTTGGGGTGATCCATCCCAAGCAAAGGAAGAAAACATCAAGAGAAACAAAGAAAGTGGTTCAAGAGCTTGGGCCCAAGGTCAAGATCTTGCTTCAATTGTGGTAACAAGTTCCACTTCATCGCCGAGTGCCCATATGAGAATAGAGAAACTCGTGGTGGAAGGCTCATTCCCAGGGACAAGAGCAAAGATTCAAAGGCTCCCAACAAGAAACTCTTCATCAAAACTAAGAAGAACAATAGGCCATCAAGGATTGTGCTAATGACTAAACATGAGTATTCTTCCGATGACAACGAGAGTGATAGTGATGAAGAAACCTCAAAGGAGTTGGCGGCTATTGCCACTACCACTACTCCATCTACATCCCTCTTTGAATCCCCCAATGAGAACCCTCACATCAATAATGAACATTGCTTCATGGCAAGGTCCTCCTTGCATACATCTATTGTGCTCTCAACTCAAGAAGAATACACATCCAGGGATGATGATGGTGAAGAAGATGATGAAACCTCCAATGGGTTGGTTGCTCTTGCATCCATCTCCACCACCTCTTCATCACCAATTGAATCCCCCAATGCGGGTATTCACATGAAGGAAGAAGATTGCTTCATGGATAAATCTTCCGAGGTATCATACCCTAACCCCTCTATGCCTAACATGCCAAATGCTCTAGGGGGTTGATCATGCTAGCTTATAAATTAAACAAGAAATGCTTGATTTTGATGAGTTCATCTTTAACTTGAAAGGTGACAACAAAAAGCATGTTGGGGCTCTCATGTCTAGTCTAGCACAAGTAGAAGATATCCTTTATAAAAAAGTCAAATAGAAAGAGAGGATTCTCTTGAAATTGCCTCTTTGAAAATGCTCTTGAGGAAGAACAAGAAACTAGAGCCTCTCTTGAAGAGAAACTAGAAACTCTTGAAGAGCCTCAAGATGAAATTGCTAAACTCATCAAAGAAAGAGATCTTGCTAGGGCAAAGGTAAAAGTGCTTAAAAAGGAAAAGACCAAATTTGGTGTTGATCATGAGAAATTTGTGAAGGATCTGGATGATCTAGACAAGGTTCACAAAGCCTTGAAGAGTGAACACTCTCTCCTCTCCAAGTCAAATGAGCAACTTCAAATTAGGCTTGCTAAATATGATGTGCCTAGCTCTTCTACCTCTATTTGTGATCATGCAAATATTGTTGAGTAAAATGCTAGGTTGAAGCATGAACTTGCTAAGGACTCCTCTCCCCAAAATAAGCTATCTTTGGATGACCTCTTGAGTAAGAAAAGGCAAAAAATGGAAAGGAGGGCATTGACTATAATGCCAAGGCAAAGAAGGCAAACAAGAAGAAGGCCAAGACCGCACAAGAAAAGAAGTAGGTTGTCATTAGTGGTGATGCCCCAAAGGCCAAAGCCATTAATGATGATGATGCGGGAATTGCTAACCCTCACTATGTTTTATTTAAAGATTATTATGGTGATGTTTATGCAAAATATTTTGGCCCTTATGATGGTTATATTGCTTGGTCTATTTGGGTCCCAAAGACCCTTGTTGCTAACAAAAGAGGCCCATTGAAAAATGGGTACCTAAATCCAAGAATTGATCTCATGTAAGACTATGCCGCCGGAGGTTCAAAATGGGTGCGTGATACTGGATGCACAAGTCATATGACCGGCGGCAAGGATCTCGTCAAGGAGTTGAGTCCCAACATTCATGATATCACCGTCTCCTTTGGCGACAATTCAATATCCGTGGTACTGGGTTTTGGCAAGGATGTGGTTGCACACAACATTACTCTTATGGATGCAATGCTTGTCAAAACCCTTGGTTATAATTTGTTGTCCGTTTCCGCCCTTGGCAAGATGGGTTTTGCCGTCTTTATTGATAGAGATATTGTGGTCCTCTTGTGGAGCAAGACTCTAAAAGTCACTTTCGTTGGGTATCGCGAAAACAACTTGTATGCGGTTGACTTCTCGGGGTCCACCACCTCAAGTGTGATGTTCCTATTAGAAAAAGGCGGACGTGGGTTGGTTATGGCATCGCCGCTTGGCCCATGTCAACAGGAGAAATTTGCAAAGTCTTCACAAGGGGAACCCTATTGTGGGACTAATGGACAATGTTTCTTTTGCCAAAGATAGTGTTTGTAGGGCTTGTGTTGAAGGAAAAATGCATGACTTCCGCATCCAAACAAGATTATTATCTCTTCCAAGAGGATCTTGGAGCTCTGATACGTCTCCGACGTATCGATAATTTCTTATGTTCTATGCCATATTATTGATGATACCTACATGTTTTATGCACACTTTATGTCATATTCGTGCATTTTCTGGAACTAACCTATTAACAAGATGCCGAAGTGCCGGTTCTCGTTTTCTCGCTGTTTTTGGTTTCGTAAATCCTAGTAACGAAATATTCTCGGAATTGGACGAAACGAAGACCCGGGGCCTATTTTTCCACGGAGCTTCCGGAAGACCGAAGAACATACGAAGTGGGGCCACGAGGTGGCGACACCACGTGGCGGCGCGGCCAAGGGGGCCGCGCCGCCCTATGGTGTGGCCCCCTCGTCCGGCCCCCGACTCGCCTCTTCCGCCTACTTAAAGCCTCCGTCGCGAAACCCCCGATGCGAAAAACCACGATACGGAAAACCTTACCGAGACGCCGCCGCCGCCGATCCCATCTCGGGGGATTCCGGAGATCTCCTCCGGCACCCTGCCGGAGAGGGGATTCATCTCCCGGAGGACTCTACACCGCCATGGTCGCCTCCGGAGTGATGAGTGAGTAGTTCACCCCTGGACTATGGGTCCATAGCGGTAGCTAGATGGTTGTCTTCTCCTCATTGTGCTTCATTGTTGGATCTTGTGAGCTGCCTAACATGATCAAGATCATCTATCTGTAATACTCTATGTTGTGTTTGTCGGGATCCGATGGATAGAGAATACCATGTCATGTTAATTATCAAGTTATTACAAATGTGTTGTTTATGATCTTGCATGCTCTCCGTTTCTAGTAGAGACTCTGGCCAAGTTTTTACTTTTAACTCCAAGAGGGAGTACTTATGCTCGATAGTGGGTTCATGCCTGCATTGACACCGGGACGAGTGATGAAAAGTTCTAAGGTTGTGTTGTGTTGTTGCCACTAGGGATAAAACATTGGCGCTATGTCCGAGGATGTAGTTGTTGATTACATTACGCACCATACTTAATGCAATTGTCCGTTGCTTTGCAACTTAATACCGGAGGGGGTTCGGATGATAACCTGAAGGTGGACTTTTTAGGCATAGATGCAGTTGGATGGCGGTCTATGTACTTTGTCGTAATGCCCAATTAAATCTCACTATACTTATCATGTCATGTATGTGCATTGTTATGCCCTCTCTATTTGTCAATTGCCCGACCGTAATTTGTTCACCCAACATGCTTTTATCTTATGGGAGAGACACCTCTAGTGAACTCGTGGACCCCGGTCCATTCTTTTAATACCGAAATACAAATCTGCTGCAATACTTGTTTTACTATTTTCTCTCGCAAACAATCATCTTCCACACAATACGGTTAATCCTTTGTTACAGCAAGCCGGTGAGATTGACAACCTCACCGTTTCGTTGGGGCAAAGTACTTTGGTTGTGTTGTGCAGGTTCCACGTTGGCGCCGGAATCTCCGGTGTTGCGCCGCACTACATCCCGCCGCCATCAACCTTCAACGTGCTTCTTGGCTCCTCCTGGTTCGATAAACCTTGGTTTCTTTCTGAGGGAAAACTTGCTGCTGTGCGCATCATACCTTCCTCTTGGGGTTGCCCAACGAACGTGTGAAATACACGCCATCAAGCACATTTTCTGGCGCCGTTGCCGGGGAGATCAAGACACGCTGCAAGGGGAGTCTCCACTTCTCAATCTCTTTACTTTGTTTTTGTCTTGCTTTATTTTATTTACTACTTTGTTTGCTGCATTATATCAAAACACAAAAAAATTAGTTGCTAGCTTTACTTTATTTACCGTCTTGTTTGCTATATCAAAAACACACAAAAATTAGTTTACTTGCATTTACTTTATCTAGTTTGCTTTATTTACTACTGCTAAAATGGCCAACCCTGAAAATACTAAGTTGTGTGACTTCACTAGCACGAATAATAATGATTTCCTATGCACACCTATTGCTCCACCTGCTACTACAAGCAGAATTCTTTGAAATTAAACCTCGCTTTACTCGAATCTTGTTATGCGAGAGCAATTTTCTCGGTGTTAGTTCTGATGATGCTCGCTGCCCATCTCAATAATTTTGTTGAACTATGTGAAATGCAAAAATATAAAGATGTAGATGGTGACATTATAAAATTAAAATTGTTCCCTTTCTCATTAAGAGGAAGAGCTAAAGATTGGTTGCTATCTCTCGCCTAAAAATAGTATTGATTCCTCGGACTAAATGCAAGGATGCTTTTATTGGTAGATATTATCCCCCTGCTAAAATTATATCTTTGAGGAGTAGCATAATGAATTTTAAACAATTAGATAATGAACATGTTGCTCAAGCTTGGGAAAGAATGAAATCTCTAGTTAAAAATTGCCCAACCCATGGACTGACTACTTGGATGATCATCCAAACCTTCTATGCAGGACTAAATTTTTCTTCGCGGAATTTATTGGATTCAGCTGCTGGAGGTACCTTTATGTCCATCACTCTTGGTGAAGCAACAAAGCTCCTTGATAATATGATGATTAATTACTCCGAATGGCACACGGAAAGAGCTCCACAAGGTAAGAAGGTAAATTCTGTTGAAGAAACCTCTTCCTTGAGTGATAAGATTGATGCTATTATGTCTATGCTTGTTAATGGTAGGACTAATGTTGATCCTAATAATGTTCCGTTAGCTTCATTGGTTGCTCAAAATTCTAGACCATATCCTGCTAATGGTAATTCTTATAATAGATATGTTTCACCTAATGAGGAAAAGATGTTAGAAATTGAAAGATCCACCAAGAGCTTTATGCAATCACAATATGAGCAAAATAAGTTGTTTACTAAAACTATGAATGAGCAATCTACCTTGTTGAAGAATATAGGAAATCAACTTGAAAATCTGAATATGGAGATTTCTGGGTTGCAAACTAAACTTGCAAATGCTGAAACCCGAATCTCATACATGTCTGCGTCACAATCTTCTTTAATTAATAAAATGGCTGCTAAACCTAAGGATATTGAAAATAAAATTGTTACTACAGCAAATGCCATCCAAGTTAGAATTAATGAGAATATAAGATTAATGGCTGAACTGCGTGCTAGGTGGGATAGAGAAGAAAATGAAAAACTAGCTAAAAAGGAAAATGTAGCTAAAGTTTGGACTATTACCACCACTAGCAATGCTAATTCTTCATATGTTGCTGCACCTCCTACTATCAATGGTGAAATAATTGGTGTTGGCAATGCTTCTACTCCTAGTGCAAAGCGTGCAAAATTACCTGAAACTGCTAAAACTGCTGAAACTGTTTGTGATAAAACTGCTGAAATTTTTTCCAACCTTGGGGATGATAATCCCATTGCTTTAGATTGTAATGATTTAGATTTTGATGATTGCCACATCTCTGAAGTTATAAAGTTCTTGCAAAAACTTGCTAAGAGTCCCAATGCTAGCGCTATAAATTTGGCTTTCACAAAACATATTACAAATGCTCTCATAAAAGCTAGAGAAGAGAAACTAAAACTTGAAACTTCTATTCCTAGAAAGCTACGAGGATGGTTGGGAGCCCATCATTAAAATGAGAGTTAAAGATTTTGATTGTAATGCTTTATGTGATCTTGGTGCAAGTATTTCGTTATGCCTAAAAAAGTCTATGATATGCTTGACTTGCCACCATTGAAAAACTGTTATCCGGATGTTAATCTCGCTGATAATGCTAAAAAGAAACCTTTGGGGAAAGTTGATAATGTTCATATTATGGTTAACAATAACCTTGTCCCCGTTGATTTTGTTGTCTTGGATATTGAATGCAATGCATCTTGCCCCATTATATTGGGAAGACCTTTTCTTCGAACCGTTGGTGCTACTATTGATATGAAGGAAGGTAATATTAAATATCAATTTCCTCTCAAGAAAGGTATGGAACACTTCCCTAGAAAGAGAATGAAGTTACCTTATGATTCTATCATTAGAACAAATTATGATGTTGATGCTTCATCTCTCGATGTTACTTGAGATACACTTTCTGCGCCTAGCTGAAAGGCGTTAAAGAAAAGCGCTTATGGGAGACAACCCATGTTTTACTCCAGTATTTTTGTTTTATATTTGTGTCTTGGAAGTTGTTTACTACTGTAGCAACCTCTCCTTATCTTAGTTTTAAGTTTTGTTGTGCCAAGTAAAGTCTTTGATAGTAAAGTAAGTACTAGATTTGGATTACTGCGCAGTTCCAGATTTCTTTGTCTGTCACGAATCTGGGTCTATCTCCCTGTAGGTAGCTCTGAAAATTAAGCCAATTTACGAGCATGATACTCAGATATGTACGCAACTTTCATTCAATTTGAGCATTTTCGTTTGAGCAAGTCTGGTGGCCTAATAAAATCCATCTTTACGGACTGTTCTGTTTTGACAGATTCTGTCTTTTATTTCGCATTGCCTCTTTTGCTATGTTGGATGAATTTCTTTGATCCACTAATGTCCAGTAGCTTTATGCAATGTCCAGAAGTGTTAAGAATGATTGTGTCACCTCTGAACATGTGAATTTTTATTATGCACTAACCCTCTAATGAGTTGTTTCGAGTTTGGTGTGGAGGAAGTTTTCAAGGATCAAGAGAGGAGTATGATGCAATATGATCAAGGAGAGTGAAAGCTCTAAGCTTGGGGATGCCCCGGTGGTTCACCCCTGCATATTCTAAGAAGACTCAAGCGTCTAAGCTTGGGGATGCCCAAGGCATCCCCTTCTTCATCGACAACATTATCGGGTTCCTCCCCCGAAACTATATTTTTATTCCGTCACATCTTATGCACTTTGCTTGGAGCGTCGGTTTGTTTTTGTTTTTTGTTTTGTTTGAATAAAATGGATCCTAGCATTCACTTTATGGGAGAGAGACACGCTCCGCTGTAGCATATGGACAAATATGTCCTTAGGTTCTACTCATAGTATTCATGGCGAAGTTTCTTCTTCGTTAAATTGTTATATGGTTGGAATTGGAAAATGATACATGTAGTAAAATGCTATAATGTCTTGGATAATGTGATACTTGGCAATTGTTGTGCTCATGTTTAAGCTCTTGCATCATATACTTTGCACCCATTAATGAAGAAATACTTAGAGCTTGCTAATTTGGTTTGCATATTCGGTTTCTCTAGAGTCTAGATAACATCTAGTATTGAGTTTTGAACAACAAGGAAGACGGTATGGGGTCTTATAATGTTTACCATATGACTTTTATGTGAGTTTTGCTGTACCGTTCATCCTTGTGTTTGTTTCAAATAACCTTTCTAGCCTAAACCTTGTATCGAGAGGGAATACTTCTCATGCATCCCAAATACTTGAGCCAACCACTATGCCATTTGTGTCCACCATACCTACCTACTACATGGTATTTATCCGCCATTCCAAAGTAAATTGCTTGAGTGCTACCTTTAAAATTCTATCATTCACCTTTGCAATATATAGCTCATGGGACAAATAGCTTAAAACCTATTGTGGTATTGAATATGTACTTATGCATTTTATCTCTTATTAAGTTGCTTGTTGTGCGATAACCATGCTTCTGGGGACGCCATCAACTATTCTTTGTTGGATATCATGTGAGTTGCTATGCATGTCCGTCTTGTCTGAAGCAAGAGAGATCTACCACCTTTATGGTTGGAGCATGCATGTTGTTAGAGAAGAACTTTGGGCCGCTAACTAAAGCCATGATTCATGGTGGAAGTTTCAGTTTGGACATATATCCTCAATCTCATATGAGAATAATAATTGTTGCCACATGCTTATGCATTAAAGAGGAGTCCATTATCTCGTTGTCCATGTTGTCCCGGTATGGATGTCTAAGTTGAGAATAATCAAAAGCGAGAAATCCAAAATGCGAGCTTTCTCCTTAGACCTTTGTACAGGCGGCATGGAGGTACCCCATTGTGACACTTGGTCAAAACATGTGCATTGCAAAGATCTCGGTAGTCCAAGTTAATTAGGACAAGGTGCGGGCACTATTAGTATACTATGCATGAGACTTGCAACTTGTAAGATATAATGTACATAACTCATATGCTTTATTACTACCGTTGACAAAATTGTTTCATGTTTTCAAAATAAAAGCTCTAGCACAAATATAGCAATCGATGCTTTCCTCTTTGAAGGATCATTCTCTTTTCTTTTATGTTGAGTCAGTTCACCTATCTCTCTCCACCTCAAGAAGCAAACACTTGTGTGAACTGTGCATTGATTCCTACATACTTGCATATTGTACTTGTTATATTACTCTATGTTGACTATTATCCATGAGATATACATGTTACAAGTTGAAAGCAACCGCTGAAACTTAATCTTTCTTTGTGTTGCTTCAATACCTTTACTTTGATTTATTGCTTTATGAGTTAACTCTTATGCAAGACTTATTAATACTTGTCTTGAAGTACTATTCATGAAAAGTCTTTGCTTTATGATTCACTTGTTTACTCATGTCATTACCATTGTTTTGATCGCTGCATCCACTACATATGTTTACAAATAGTATGATCAAGGTTATGATGGCATATCACTTCAGAAATTATCTTTGTTATCGTTTTACTCGCTCGGGACGAGCGTAACTAAGCTTGGGGATGCTTGATACGTCTCCGACGTATCGATAATTTCTTATGTTCTATGCCATATTATTGATGATACCTACATGTTTTATGCACACTTTATGTCATATTCGTGCATTTTCTGGAACTAACCTATTAACAAGATGCCGAAGTGCCAGTTCCTGTTTTCTGCTGTTTTTGGTTTCAGAAATCCTAGTAACGAAATATTCTCGGAATTGGACGAAACGAAGACCCAGGGGCCTATTTTTCCACGAAGCTTCCAGAAGACCGAAGAACATACGAAGTGGGGCCACGAGGTGGCGACACCACGTGGCGGCGCGGCCAAGGGGGGGACCCGCGCCGCCCTATGGTGTGGCCCCCTCGTCTGGCCCCCGACTCTGCCCTTCCGCCTACTTAAAGCCTCCGTCGCGAAACCCCTGATGCGAAAAACCACGATACGGAAAACCTTACTGAGACGCCGCCGCCGCCGATCCCATCTCGGGGGATTCTCGGAGATCTCCTCCGGCACCCCGCCGGAGAGGGGATTCATCTCCCGGAGGACTCTACACCGCCATGGTCGCCTCCGGAGTGATGAGTGAGTAGTTCACCCCTGGACTATGGGTCCATAGCAGTAGCTAGATGGTTGTCTTCTCCTCATTGTGCTTCATTGTTGGATCTTGTGAGCTGCCTAACATGATCAAGATCATCTATCTGTAATACTCTATGTTGTGTTTGTCGGGATCCGATGGATAGAGAATACCATTTCATGTTAATTATCAAGTTATTACACATGTGTTGTTTATGATCTTGCATGCTCTCCGTTTCTAGTAGAGGCTCGGCCAAGTTTTTACTTTTAACTCCAAGAGGGAGTACTTATGCTCGATAGTGGGTTCATGCCCGCATTGACACCGGGACAAGTGACGGAAAGTTCTAAGGTTGTGTTGTGCTGTTGCCACTAGGGATAAAACATTGGCGCTATGTCCGAGGATGTAGTTGTTGATTACATTACGCACCATACTTAATGCAATTGTCTCGTTGCTTTGCAACTTAATACTTGGAGGGGTTCGGATGATAACCTCGAAGGTGGACTTTTTAGGCATAGATGCAGCTTGGATGGCGGTCTATGTACTTTGTCGTAATGCCCAATTAAATCTCACTATACTTATCATGTCATGTATGTGCATTGTTATGCCCTCTCTATTTGTCAATTGCCCGACTGTAATTTGTTCACCCAACATGTTTTTATCTTATGGGAGAGACACCTCTAGTGAACTGTGGACCCCGGTCCATTCTTTAATACTGAAATACAAATCTGCTGCAATACTTGTTTTACTATTTTCTCCCGCAAACAATCATCTTCCACACAATACGGTTAATCCTTTGTTACAGCAAGCCGGTGAGATTGACAACCTCACTGTTTCGTTGGGGCAAAGTACTTTGGTTGTGTTGTGCAGGTTCCATGTTGGCGCCGGAATCTCTGGTGTTGCGCCGCACTACATCCCGCCGCCATCAACCTTCAACGTGCTTCTTGGCTCCTCCTGGTTCGATAAACCTTGGTTTCTTTCTGAGGGAAAACTTGCTGCTGTGCGCATCATACCTTCCTCTTGGGGTTGCCCAACGAACGTGTGAAATACACGCCATCAAGCTCCTTCATCTGAACCTCTTTGGTCCCACCACTCATGCAAGTCTTGGTGCGAAGAAATATTGCTTGGTGATTGTTGATGACTATTGAAGATATACTTGGGTTTATTTTCTCAAGAAGAAAGATGCGACTCAACAAATCTTCTCAACTTTGCCACCGAGGTGCAACATCAACACAACCTCACTATATTGACAATAAGTAGTGACAACAGCTCCGAGTTCAAGAACTACACACTCAATGAGTTTCTTAGTGATGAGGGGATAAGACATTAATATTCCACTGCGTACACCCCTCAACAAAATGGTGTCGCGGAGAGGAAGAACCAGACTCTTATGGACATGGCAAGATCTATGATGGCGGAGTACAAATCCTGCTACAATTTTTGGGCCGAAGCCATCTCCACCGCATGTCATTCTTCAAACCGGCTCTATCTTCGTAAGGCTTGAACAAGACTCCATATGAAATATTCACCGGGAACAAGCCTAACATCTCCTACTTCAAGGGTGTTCGGGTGTAAGTTTTTATATAAGATCAATGGAGTTTGTTTATCTAAATTTGCTCCTAAAGCTTTGGAGGGTATATTTGTTGGGTATTGTGACGAATCTCACACTTATAGAGTCTTTGACAAATCCTCCAGGATTATCATCGAATCTTGTAGTGTGAAGTACGAAGAAAATGATGGCTCCCAATTGGGGCAAGTTGATGTTTGTGCAGGTGATGAAATACCTCAAGATGCCATAGTACGAATGGGTGTGGGATTTTTCTGCCCCATTGAGGGACACGGTGTGGCGTCTCGGGGAGGACGACTATGCTATACTATTGTGGAGCCCGTATCCTCACAACACCAACAAACTCCAACTCTTGAAGCTAATGATGCACCAACCCAAGAACAAGAACGAGACCCTCCCTCTAGTGTGCAAGATCAAGTAAAAGATCAACCAAGGATTCATGATGGCTCCGATGAGTATCCATTTTATATTTTCTACTCACTGAATGTTGTCCAAGATCAAGAACATGATATTGGGCATACTCAAGAAATCGAGGAAGCTCAAATTGGTGGTCAAGACGGGGACCCAAACGATCAAGTTGATCAAGTGATCCCTCCAAGGACTATAAGAACTAAGGAAGAGATCGAGGCTCGTCGTCTTGCAATAAGATAAAGTTACTTGGAAGTTCTTGAACACACTCATGAGAAGGTTCTAAGTGATGTAAGAGGAAGAGTTTCCACTAGAAGGCAATTGGCTAACTTTAGCAATCATCATGCTTATATCTCCTTAGTGGAACCAAAGAAAGTATTTGAAGCTCTTGAAGATCCGGATTGGTTGGATGCCATGCACGATGAACTCAACAACTTTGAGCGGAACAAAATATGGACTTTCGTAGAGAAGCCAAAGGAGTGGCGCGATGTTATAGGCACTAAATGGATATTCAAGAACAAGCAAGATGAACATGGAATTATTATGAGGAACAAGGAAAGCTTGGTAGCTCAAGGTTT
Organism: Lolium rigidum; assembly: GCF_022539505.1. NCBI lineage: Eukaryota > Viridiplantae > Streptophyta > Magnoliopsida > Poales > Poaceae > Lolium > Lolium rigidum. The sequence continues at coordinate 255,865,721 of NC_061514.1, forward strand.
CTCCCAAATTGGAGGAATTGACTTTGGTGAAACTTATCATCCCGTGGCTCGCCTTGAGTCAATCCGCATCCTTCTTGCATATGCATCACATCATAATTTTAAGTTGCAAAAAATGGATGTGAAAAGTGCATTTCTTAATGGTCCTTTGCATTAACAGGTTTATGTTAAGCAACCCCCAGGGTTTGAGGATCCTTATAAGCTTGATAAAGAACTTTATGGTCTCAAACAAGCTCCTAGAGCTTGGTACGAGCACCTTAAAGAATTGTTTTTAGACCGTGGGTTTGATGTTGGGCTAATCGGTCCCACTCTTTTTACTAAGAGGGTCAATGGGGAGCTTTCCGTTTGCCAATTATATGTAGATGCAATTATATTTGGCTCTACTAAGAAAACTTTCAATGATGAATTTTCAAAGCTTATGACCGATAGGTTTGAGATGTCTATGATGGGAGAGATGAGGTTCTTTCTTGGTTTTGAGATCAAGCAATTGAGAGAAGGGACTTTCATCAATCAAGCAAAATATCTCCAACACATGCTCAAAAGGTTCAAGATGAAGGAAATGAAGGGTTTAGCCACTCCAATAGCTACCAAATGTCATCTTGCACTAGACCCCAATGGTAAAGAGGGGGATCAAAAGGTATATCGCTCCATGATTGGATCCTTGTTTTACCTTTGCGCATCTAGACCGGACATAGTGTTGAGTGTTGGTGTGTGTGCAAGGTATCAAGCCTCTCCCAAAGAGAGCCACATGATTGCTCTCAAAAGAATCTTTCGATATTTGGTTGATACCCCAAGATATGGTCTTTGGTATCCTAAAGGCTCAAGTTTCTATCTTAATGGATACAGTGATGCGGATTGGGCGGGAGACAAGGATTATAGGAAATCAACTTCCGGGGCTTGCCAATTTCTTGGTAGGTCCTTGGTATGTTGGTATTCTAAGAAGAAAAATTATATATCTCTCCACGGCCGAAGCAAAATATGTTGCTGCCGCAAGTGGATGCACTCAATTGTTATGGATGAGGCAAACTTTAAGGAAATACGGTGCCACTTGTGACAAAGTGACTCTTTTATGTGACAATGAAAGTGCCAACAAGATTGCCTATAATCCGGTGCAACAATCAAGAACGAAGCATATTGAGATCTGGAATCATTTCATTAGGGATCATGTTGCCCGTGGTGATCATATTGAGCTATGCTATGTTCCAACCAAAGACCAACTCGCCGATATATTCACGAAGCCTCTTGATGAAGCAAGGTTTTGCTATTTGAGGAATGAGCTAAATATCATTGATTCAAGGAGTTTAGCGTAACCATCTTGCGAACACACCTTTGTCACAAAATTTACTTGGTTTAGATGTGGGCATGGAGGTAGGGGAGTGCGGTTTAAATTATTGAGCTATCCTCCCCCCATAATGCAAATACTAAGAAATCATTCTCTTTATATCATGTGTTGATATGTGAGTTTCAATGACGAGTATTGGTTTTGGACCCAAGATATATCTTCGCGGTGTCATATCATAACACTCATACATGGTGGCCTAGGCCACCGACCTCTTCTTTGTGAAGAGTTGGTGTTATTTGGACTTCATCGGGCTTTAATTGCCATCTTTATGTTCTTATGGGAAATCACTCTAGTTTGGCCTTTATTGCTGATCTTGCAAACTGGAGTGACCATGTATGATACGCGTACAGCACGCGTCCGTTGGGAACCCCAAGAGGAAGGTGTGATGCGTACAGCGGCAAGTTTTCCCTCAGAAAGAAACCAAGGTTTATCGAACCAGGAGGAGCCAAGAAGCACGTTGAAGGTTGATGGCGGCGAGATGTAGTGCGGCGCAACACCAGGGATTCCGGCGCCAACGTGGAACCCGCACAACACAACCAAAGTACTTTGCCCCAACGAAACAGCGAGGTTGTCAATCTCACCGGCTTGCTCGTAACAAAGGATTAGATGTATAGTGTGGATGATGATTGTTTGCGTAAAAACAAGTAAAACAAGTATTGCAGCAGATTGTATTCAATGTAAAAGAATGGACCGGGGTCCACAGCTCACTAGAGGTGTCTCTCCCATAAGATAAATAGCATGTTGGGTGAACAAATTACAGTCGGGCAATTGACAAATAGAGAGGGCATGACAATGCACATACATGATATAATGAGTATTGTGAGATTTAATTGGGCATTACGACAAAGTACATAGACCGCTATCCAAGCATGCATCTATGCCTAAAAAGTCCACCTTCAGGTTATCATCCGAACCCCTTCCAGTATTAAGTTGCAAAACAACAGTACAATTGCATTAAGTATGGTGCGTAATGTAATCAATAACTACATCCTCGGACATAGCATCAATGTTTTATCCCTAGTGGCAACAAGCACATCCACAACCTTAGAACTTTCCGTCACCGTCCCGCATTTAATGGAGGCATGAACCCACTATCGAGCATAAATACTCCCTCTTGGAGTTAAGAGCAAAAACTTGGCCAGAGCCTCTACTAATAACGGAGAGCATGCAAGATCATAAACAACACATAGGTAATAGATTGATAATCAACATAACATAGTATTCTCTATCCATCGGATCCCGACAAACATAACATATAGAATTACAGATAGATGATCTTGATCATGTTAGGCAGCTCACAAGATCCGACAATGAAGCACATGAGGAGAAGACGACCATCTAGCTACTGCTATGGACCCATAGTACAGGGGTGAACTACTCACTCAACACTCCGGAGGCGACCATGGCGGTGAAGAGTCCTCCGGGAGATGATTCCCCTCTCCGGCAGGGTGCCGGAGGCGATCTCCTGAATCCCCCGAGATGGGATTGGCGGCGGCGGCGTCTCTGGAAGGTTTTCCGTATCGTGGCTCTTGGTACTGGGGGTTTCGCGACGAAGGCTTTAAGTAGGCGGAAGGGCAACGCGGGGGGCCACACGAGGGCCCCACACACCAGGGCCGCGCGGCCAAGGGCCGTGCCGCGCCGCCCGTGGTGTCGGCGCCTCGTGGCCCCACTTCCTTTCCCCTCGGTCTTCCGGAAGCTTCGTGCAAAAATAGGACCCCGGGCGTTGATTTCGTCCAATTCCGACAATATTTCCTTACTAGGATTTCGAAACCAAAAACAGCGAGAAAACAACAACTGGCTCTTCGGCATCTCGTTAATAGGTTAGTGCCGGAAAATGCATAAATACGACATATAATGTGTATAAAACATGTAGATATCATCAATAATGTGGCATGGAACATAAGAAATTATCAATACGTCGGAGACGTATCAGCATCCCCAAGCATAGTTCCTGCTCGTCCCGAGCAGGTGAACGATAACAAAGATAATTTCTGGAGTGACATGCCATCATAACCTTGATCATACTATTGTAAGCATATGTAATGAATGCAGCGATCAAAACAATGGTAATGACATGAGTAAACAAATGAATCATAAAGCAAAGACTTTTCATGAATAGTACTTCAAGACAAGCATCAATAAGTCTTGCATAAGAGTAAACTCATAAAGCAATAAATCAAAGTAAAGGTATTGAAGCAACAAAAAGGAAGATTAAGTTTCAGTGGTTGCTTTCAACTTGTAACATGTATATCTCATGGATATTGTCAACATAGAGTAATATAACAAGTGCAATATGCAAGTATGTAGGAATTAATGCACAGTTCACACACGTGTTTGCTTCTTGAGGTGGAGAGAGATAGGTGAACTGACTCAACATAAAAGTAAAAGAAAGGCCCTTCAAAGAGGAAAGCATCGATTGCTATATTTGTGCTAGAGCTTTTATTTTGAAAACAAGAAACAATTTTGTCAACGGTAGTAATAAAGCATATGTGTTATGTAAATTATATCTTACAAGTTGCAAGCCTCATGCATAGTATACTAATAGTGCTCGCACCTTGTCCTAATTAGCTTGGGTTAACACGGATTATCATTGCATAGCATATGTTTCAACCAAGTGTCACAAAGGGGTACCTCTATGCCGCTCGTACGAAGGTCTAAGGAGAAAGCTCGCATTGGATTTATCGCTTTTGATTATTCTCAACTTAGACATCCATACCGGGACAACATATACAACGTGATAATGGACTCCTCTTTAATGCATAAGCATTTAACAACAGCTTATTATTCTCATAAGAGATTGAGGATTAGCTGTCCAAACTGAAACTTCCACCATGAATCATGGCTTTAGTTAGCGGCCCAATGTTCTTCTCTAACAGTATGCATACTCAAACCATTTGATTGTGAAAACCGCCCTTACTTCAGACAAGACGAACATGCATAGCAACTCACATGATATTCAACAAAGGTAAAAGAGTTGATGGCGTCCCCGTAAACATGGTTATCGCACAACAAGCAACTTAATAAGAGATAAAGTGCATAAGTACATATTCAATACCACAATAGTTTTTAGGCTATTTGTCCCATGAGCTATATATTGCAAAGGTAAAGAATGGAAATTTTAAAGGTAGCACTCAAGCAATTTACTTTGGAATGGCGGAGAAATACCATGTAGTAGGTAGGTATGGTGGACACAAATGGCATAGTGGTTGGCTCAAGGATTTTGGATGCATGAGAAGTATTCCCTCTCGATACAAGGTTTAGGCTAGCAAGGTTATTTGAAACAAACACAAGGATGAACCGGTGCAGCAAAACTCACATAAAAGACATATTGTAAACATTATAAGACTCTACACCGTCTTCCTTGTTGTTCAAACTCAATTATAAAAGAGAAGAGGGATCCCAACGACACAAGGACTATCTGGATAGATGGCTCTGGCGTCCACCCACCCTCTAAACCCTAGCACCGGCGATCTTCTCCATCTCCGGTGATCAAGACTTGGTTTACCGCTCATTGGGATCAGATCGTGATCCTGGCCAAGGTAATAGGTCTTTTCTCCTCTCCTCTCTCCTGCCATGTCTCCTCCGACGTGGAAATGGTGCGTCTCATACTCAGAAGTTCAAGATCTGGGTTCGGAAGTTCGTGGTAGTCAGGCAGGGGAGTTACATCTGTGGCCTGCCACGGATTGGTTAGTGTTGATGAATAGCAAGGGCACGTCCATAGTGGGGAAGTACTTGCAGGCTGGTGATACCGTCGATATAGGATCTGAGATTGAGTTCTCGGCTTTTCATGTTAAGGTGATCAGATGTGTTCTTTCACCTAATGAGGATCTTATTGCTTCGGATCAAGATCTACTGAACATGATGGTCTCAGATCCTCGTTCGGCAGACCGATGTTGGAAGGTAACCTACTCTACGCATGTTGATCTGGCTAGAGGCCGTATGAAGGCTTATGATGGATCTTTGATGTTATCTGTTAGTGATAATCTGCTGCGCCTTAAAAATGCTAAGGGTGCCATGATTGGACGACGAGGTCTTAAATCTTCGGATGCACTAAGTCTTGGTGCTAAAATTTCTTTTCCTAATCATGTCATCCGTCTGGGTCGGCCTTTGTTGCCTCAGGTTATTCCTGTGAATTCTCAGGATGAACTCTCTCAGGTGGTTTCTGCATGTACTAAGGAGAGGGTTAGCACAGTTATTGAGGAACCTCCCAAGGCAGATAATACACAGCCCTCGACAGACTCAGCCTCATTTGCAGAATCGGTGCATGCTGCTTTATTTCGTGGGCTTAGCTTTTCTCATGGTATCAATTTTGCCAAAGATGTTAAAGACAAGTTTAATTCTGAGGTGCATCCTTCCTCCCATACTGGCCATTTTTTGATGGTAGTAGCTTTTGGTAGAGCAAACTTTCAAATGGAGGAGGATCTGGTTAGCATTGCTCTTGAAGCAACTATTGGTGGCTCATGTGGTAATCTCAAGGTTTCTTTGATCAAGGATAGGGTTTTTTCATTCTGTGTGGCTAATAAGAATGTGGGATTTCATATTTTAAAGCTAAGAAGGTTCATTTGTCAGCAGTTTAAATGCTATTTTTACCTTTGGGGTAGGGGAGGTCCTAATTGGAAATGGGAATTCTCTAATTGGAAGAAGCAGTGTGATGATGACTGGTCTCTTGTTAGCCCTTCTAAGAGAGCCATGCATAAGGGCTTGGAAGCTTTGAAAAAAAAGGCTCAACATTCTATTTTGGCCACGGGTCAGCATGTTAAAAAGAAACTACAGTTTGCTGATTCTATTGCATATGTGGCTTGTTCAGGATATATACATCCAAATCCTCCTGCTACTACTTTTGAAAAGGGAGAATGTTCTATTCCTTCAGATATGGGAAAAGGCCTTGATAAGAATTTGCAGCCTTCTGTTGACTCTCTGGAAGAAGGACAGAAAGATTTTGAGAATATGATTGATGACATGGCTTTTAAAGTTTGGAAATGTGGACGATGTCTTAGTTTGAAACATGAGTCCAAAGACTGTACGTCTGATATTCGTTGCAGAGCTTGTTTTAATTATGGTCATATCAGGAAAAACTGTCTTAATCGGAGTATGCATAAGGTTTGGGTGCCTAAGGACAAGTCGGCGGTTCGGACAGTTATTAATGACCAGAGAGAATCTGTGTCCAACGCCGGTTCACATCCCACGACACCTCCCTTATTTAATTCTTCCTGTCTATCGTCAAGTAAAGGTTCTCTGTCTTTGCCTCGAGAAACACATACATCGTCTGCAGCTCCTCCTCCGCCGGTTTCTTCATCGTCGGCAATGGCGGTGTTTGAGGTTGACCCAACGCCTTGGCTCCCATGGGGGCACCCGGATCATTGATGGGGGCCCGACGCGGCTGCCCAGGACCTACTACAATGCCTCTCAGGATCCGCCGCCTCAGCATCGCTCTTTCTGTGTCGCCATGGTTGATCCGCCGCCGCCGCCGCATGCGGCTGCTCACTGGAGGCATCAGGTGAATGACTTCCTTGTCGGTCCCTTGCAGCGTAATGTGCTTTCTGTACAGCCAAGCTTGTTTGGGGTAGGTTTGTTCGAGATGAGTAGTCCAAACTCTGCTAGTGCTCTGGTCCAGCATGGTCAGTTTCAGCTGCATAATCATTCCCTTCGCTTCCTGCATGTGGATGAAACTCAGAATCATCGTGCTATTTTGGGTTGTCGAAGGGGCTGGTTGATGTTTTTGGGGGTCAATCCTGACTATCGCAATGATCTGGATATTGCAAATGCTGTTGCCACATTTGGGCAATTTCACTATTGGAATAGCAATGACCCTGTTAAGGATAGAGTTTTGGTGTATGCTACTTTCACTTCTCCACAGCTAGTTCCTAGAGATGTGGTGTTTGGTAAATATGCATCTGTGGGTGGGATAAAGGAAACCTGGACAGCTCCTGTGTACATTCTCACTGCTGATTTTGCTGATGCTCGCGCAACTGATGAAGATCCAATGCCACCTGATGGTAATCCCCACCCTCTTCCTGGGCACCTGATGCCAAATATGAATTTGTTTGTTAACCCTCAATATCCAGAAGTGGGTTGGGATGCAGTGCAAGAACCTTTGGGTAATGATGAGAATCACTTGGGCAATGAGGCTGGTCAGCACAACCATCCTTTATGGGATTTGCAGAATGAAGTGCAAGGGCAACAGGAAGAGTTACCTGTTTCCATGGTTCTGAATTTGTCTGAGGGCTCTGATTCTTCAGTGAATATGGTTCTGGATGGGGCTGCACCAGTTCAGCAGAATTTGCAGGTGTTTGCCATGGTGGAGATGTTCATTGGCCCCTCTCCCCCTCCTGAGATGTTGAGGCATAGGTGGTTGGCTGCAGTAGCTTCCTACGGCTACCCCTCGTGCCGCAGCTTCGATAAGCCGGGTTCTTCTCCTTTTATATTTCCGAAGTCCGATGCAGTGTTGTTGGGGAAAGATGGGTCCTTGTCTACATACCAAGGACATGATGGGGTGAGCAAGGATTGCAGGTTTGTTGAGGAGGAGGATCTCGCTCTCCGTGCGCTTGTCACTCCAGACACCTAAGAAGAGGAGGCAAAGGAAGAAAATGGCCCCACTTGTAGAGAATTCTGAGAGGAGGTTCACTAGGAGTTGTCTCAACAAGGAGGGTTATAGACCCATGCCTGTTCTGGACATTCAGCCAAAAATCAAGAAGAAGTCAAGGGCTAAGCTTTTGTTAGTTACTGCTGCAGAATATGATGAAGAGCAACATCACAATCTGCATAATGAGGACACAAGGGAGGAAGAGATCGATGAGAATTCCGCAGATATTCCCGTGACTCCTCTACCCGTGCTTCAATCCGTGGGGATTGCTTTAGGGATTGCACCAGAGAAGCTTACAAGGGAGCAGCTTGAGGCTGAACCTGTGAAGGGGAATACAAAGCAAGCCGATAATGTGTAGTCTGAAGGGCAAAGTGTGTGTGGGGGCTTGGTCTGGTCTTATAGTCTTTGTGAAAGCTTTTGTGGGGCTTGATCTAGTGTGTGGTGTGGGTGCTCTGTTCTACTCTACCGAGGAGATTTATTTTGTGGGAGTTTTAGCTCTTGTGTTTGCTGATCATGGAGTTCGACACAGTGGGTATATTTTATTGTCCATGATGTATATTTTGTGCTACAGTAATGAGTTGGTATTGCATGTCAGCTTGGTCTTGTCATACTTTAATTATGTTTATTATGAGTAAGATCTTTATGAGGAAGTGGCGTGTGTTGTGTTGGAATGTGCGTGGACTTAATGCTGATAACAGACAAAGGGAAGTTAGAGCTAAGATTGATGAAAGTGAATGTGATATCATTTGTCTCCAAGAAACTAAATGTGAAGTGTTTGACTGGAGATTAATCAGGAAATTCTGTCCCAAAAAATTTGACTCTTTTGCATATGCTCCCTCTGTTGGTGCTTCTGGTGGTATAATTATTATTTGGAATTCTGCTATATTCCAAGGTGTGTTGACTCAGTCTGAGAAGTTTGGGCTGGTAATTAAATTTACTTCTGTCCATAATAATGAGTTCTGGTATCTTGTGTGTGTGTATGGACCTTGTCATGGTATTGAGAGGGATAATTTTGTATCTTGGTTATATAACTTACAAATTGTTCCAGAAGATAATTGGCTTATAGTGGGGGACTTTAATTTTATCGAGCCCGGGATAATAGGAACAAACCCGGTGGGGATGTTAATGATATGTTTTTGTTCAATGAGATAATTGGACACCTTGGTTTGTTGGAGCTGCCCATAAAAGGAAGAGCATACACTTGGTCTAATATGCAGAGAGATCCCTTGCTTGAGCAAATCGGATTGGTTTTTTACTAGTGCTCATTGGATTTCGGATTATCCTAATTCAATTGTGCTTCCTCTTGCTAAAACTGGGTCGATCATGTACCATGTGTGATTAATATTGATACAACTATCCCAAAGGCTAAAATATTCAGGTTTGATAATTATTGGGTGGATCTCCCAGGGTTTAAAGAATGTGTTGGTACTTCTTGGAGTCAGATTTCTCATAAGAAGTATAGTTCTGCAGTGTTGGCAGATAAATTGAAGAAGCTAAGATATGATTTGAGGAAATGGCATACTAGTCTGTCTAAGCTTAAGGAGATAATGAAGAGATGTAATGAGGTCATACTTATTCTAGATTCTTTGGAGGAAAAAAGGCCATTATACAATGTGGAGTTTAATTTTAGGTGCATTGTGAAATTGCATCTTGATGAGTTGCTGCTTGTGGAATGCAATTATTGGAGGAAGAGGTGCACCATTAGATGGATTAAGCAAGGGGAGGATAATACTAAATTTTTTCATGCTATGGCAACTGAAAGGTACAGAAGAAACTCTATTGCTTTGTTGCATGATGCTGATGGAAATGAAGTGAATGATCATCAGTTGATGGCTAGCATGCTTCTTAAAGAATATAAAGAAAGATTGGGACAGACTGAACCAATTAATATGCAGTTTGATTTGAGTGTGCTGCTTCATAAAGTAAATGGTTTGGATTCATTGACAAGGCCTTTTGAGGAAAAGGAAATGGATGATGTCATTAAGTATATGCCAGCTGACCGTGCTCCTGGTCCTGATGGATTTAATGGTTTGTTCTTGAAGAAATGTTGGTCACTAATTAAAGCAGATTTTTACAAATTGGCAGCTGATTTTCATAGTGAATCTGTTCAGTTGAAGAACATAAATGGGTCATACATTACTCTGGTGCCAAAGAAGCAAGTACCTCTGCATGTGAATGATTTTAGGCCTATTTCATTGACAAATGTCTGTGTCAAGTTCCTTACCAAGCTAGCTGCTAATAGGCTGCAAGATGTTATCCTGTCTTGCATCCATAAGAATCAATATGGATTTCTCAGAGGTAGATCCATTCAAGATTGTTTGGCTTGGGCTTTTGAATATCTTTATTTATGCCATGCTTCTAGAAAACCAATTATTATACTCAAGCTTGATTTTGCCAAGGCATTTGATACTATTGAACATGAGGCTATTTTGCAAGTAATGCATCATAAGGGGTTTAACAGTAAATGGTTGAGGTGGGCAAAAGAAATTCTCTCTACTGGCACTTCAGCTATCTTGTTGAATGGAATTCCTGGTAAACAGTTTGAATGCAAAAGGGGGGTCAGACAGGGTGATCCTATCTCTCCTTTGTTCTACTTGTTTGGCTCTGATTTGTTGCAATCTGCTGTTAATGATCTAGTAGTCCAGGGGTTGTTGTATGCACCTATTAACACAAATGAGGAGGACTTTCCTATAGTGCAGTATGCTGATGACACATTGTTGATCTTGCCTGCTGATAAGCAGCAATTGTTGGCTTTGAAGGAAACTCTGAATAAGTTCACCTTGTCCACAGGATTAAAAATAAACTATGATAAGTCTCAGATGGTGCCTATTAATGTTCCTTCTGAACTGCTGGCTGATCTTGCTGAGGTGTTTGGATGTCAAATTGGCTCTATGCCATTCACATATTTGGGACTTCCTCTGGGAACAACTAAACCTACTATTGCAGAGTTGTCACCTTTAGTGTGCAGATTGGAGAGAAAACTTACTGCTAGTTCTAGTTTTCTATCACAAGGTGCCAGGCTGCAACTGATTAATTCTGCACTGGCTTCAATGCCTTTGCATTTTTTATGTACTCTGCAGCTACCTCCTGGACTCACTAAGCAATTGGATAGGATCTTGAGGCAATGTTTATGGAGAGATCAAGAGGGACATCCTAAGCAGTCCTTGGCAGCATGGGAAATGATTTGCAAGCCTAAAATGAAGGGGGGACTTGGTATTGTCAATTTTCAGAAGCAAAATGCTGCTTTGTTGATAAAATTTCTGGATAAGTTTTACAATAAAAGGGACACTCCCTGGGTTCAGCTTGGTTTGGTCTCGCTCACTATCAGGGTAAAGTCCCACATGAGGAGAAGTTGTGTGGTTCTTTTTGGTGGAAGGATGTCATGAAACAAGTGGATAATTTTAGAGGTATATCAGTTATTTCTATGGGCACTGGGGATACTTTTATGTTCTGGCAGGATAATTGGAAAGTGGATGGACTTGCTAGGCCATTGATGGTCAGATTTCCAAGATTATTTTCATATGTGCTTAATGATAAAATGTCTGCAAAGGAGGTGTATAGTGTAGAGAATTTATCAGATTTGTTCTATAGACTTTTGTCTACTCAAGCATTCCAAGAGTTACAGGCTTTGCAGAGTTTAATGGATCAAAATCAATTGTTGGGGACAAATGATAAATGGCATTACTGTTGGGGTGAGAGCTACTCTGCTAAACAGTTCTATGATCATATCCATGCTCACATTATGGTTCCTAAGGTTTATATTTGGCTTTGGAAGTCCTCCTGTGTGATGAAGACAAAGGTGTTTGCATGGTTGCTTCTGGTGGATAGGTTGAATACTAGAGACCTACTCAGGAGGAGGCATTGGAATGTATCTGAGGATAATACTTGTGTGCTCTGTCCAGCCAGGGTGTATGAAGATAGGATTCACTTGTTCTTTCATTGTAATTTCAGTGCTAGAATATGGAATTATTTGCAGATTGATCGGCAAGCAGCATGATGATTTACAGGTGGTAATTAGTGAGGCCAAAAGAAGTTTTCGGCAGCCTTTTTTCATGGAGGTTATTATTACTGCCTGCTGGAATATTTGGCTCATACGAAATGGAAGAATTTTCAGGCAGGAGAATGTTTCTTTTGCTAGATGGAAGGTCAAGTTTGTACAGGATATGTTTTGGTCTGCAGTATAGAATTAAGGCCAAGCATAAGGATAGTCTTCTTAGTTGGATTAAGTCCCTACCTTAGTGACTGCTTTAGTTTAGCCTTTTGTAGTTTTAGGAGTCTTTTTTGTATATAATCTTTTTTATATATTTTAATAAAATTTGCTGTGGGGCTTTTTGCCTCACAGTCTTGCTTCAAAAAAAAAAAATACTAGAAATTATCTAGACTTTAGAGAGACCAAATATGCAAACCAAATTTAGCAAGCTCTACGTGTTTCTTCATTAATAGGTGCAAAGTATATGATGCAAGAGCTTAAACATGAGCACAACAATTTCCAAGTATCAAATTATTCAATACATTTTAGAATTACTACATGTAGCATTTCCCGATTTCAACCATATAACAATTTAACGAAGAAGATTCAACCTTCGCCATGAATACTATGAGTAAAGCCTAAGGACATATTTGTCCATATGCAACAGCGGAGCGTGTCTCTCTCCCACACAATGAATGCTAGGATCCATTAAATTCAAACAAAACAAAAACAAAAACAAACCGACGCTCCAAGCAAAGCACATAAGATGTGATGGAATAAAAATATAGTTTCAGGGGAGGAACCTGATAATGTTGTCGATGAAGAAGGGGATGCATTGGGCAACCCCAAGCTTAGACGCTTGAGTCTTCTTAGAATATGCAGGGGTGAACCACCGGGGCATCCCCAAGCTTAGAGCTTTCACTCTCCTTGATCATATTGTATCATCTCCCTCTCTTGATCCTTGAAAACTTCCTCCACACCAAACTCGAAACAACTCATTAGAGGGTTAGTGCACAATAAAAATTCACATGTTCAGAGGTGACACAATCATTATTAACACTTCTGGACATTGCATAAAGCTACTGGACATTAATGGAACAAAGAAATTCATCCACCATAGCAAAAGAGGCAATGCGAAATAAAAGGCAGAATCTGTCAAAACAGAACAGTCCGTAAAGACGGATTTTATTGAGGCACCAGACTTGCTCAAATGAAAATGCCCAAATTTAATGAAAGTTGCGTACATATCTGAGGATCACGAACGTAAATTGGCATATTTTTCTGAGCTACCGACAGAGAGGCAGGTCGAAATTCGTGACAGCAAAGAAATCTGTTTCTCGCGCAGTAATCCAAATCTAGTATGAACCTTACTATCAACGACTTTACTTGGCACAACAATGCACAAAACTAAGATAAGGAGAGGTTGCTACAGTAGTAAACAACTTCCAAGACTCAAATATAAAACAAAAATACTGTAGTAAAAACATGGGTTGTCTCCCATAAGCGCTTTTCTTTAACGCCTTTCGCCTAGGCGCGTAAAGTGTGTATCAAGTATTATCAAGAGACGAAGCATCAACATCATAACCAGGGGTATTGGGAGTTTTATCAATTTTAGGCCTATAATAATTCTTTGGTTTAGGCACCTTAGAGACATACATGAATTTTTGCTCTTTACCCACATAAGCTTTCTCCTTATATTTAAGAGAAGAAAAAGTTGAACCCAAGGTTCCCACAGACTTTTTCAAGTTCGCCAATCCTATTGATTTGATTATCATGGACAACACAAGTTCCTAGGACACTAATTCTTTCATCAATTCCTCCTAAGGATTTATCAAGTTCATCAGTTTTATCAAGTAACATTTCCAATTTAGTTTCAACACTTGGAAATTTTTTCTCTATGGTTTCCAATTTTTTCATAACATCCTCAAGAGAGATTTCAATTTTAGTTTCATTAACAGGTGGTATTCCAACTAGACTCTCAATGATGCAACTAGCTTCTAAAGCAGGTGTACCTAGGAAATTACCCCCGAAAGAGTGTCAAGAACATACCTATTCCAACTAGATATACCAACATAAAAGTTCCTAAGTAGGATAATAGTGGAGTGTTTCTTAGTGCACCTATGATGAGCATCACTAATTCTATACCAAGTATCTTTAAAACTTTCTCCACCTTGTTGTTTAAAAGAACGAACTTCAACTTCAGGATTACTCATTTTAGCAGTAGTAAATAAAGCAAACTAGATAAAATAAATGCAAGTAACTAATTTTTTTGTGTTTTTTTTATATAGAGTGCAAGACAGTAAATAAAGTAAAGCTAGCAACTAATTTTTTTGTGTTTTGATATAATGCAGCAAATAAAGTAGTAAATAAAATAAAGCAAGACAAAAACAAAGTAAAGAGATTGGATTGTGGAGACTCCCCTTGCAGCGTGTCTTGATCTCCCCGGCAACGGCGCCAGAAAAAGAGCTTGCTGGCGTTGATTTCGACATAAGAAATTATCGATACGTTTTGAGCCCTCTAAACCCAAGCCTACTTCATCTACAACCACTTCCATCTTGCTCAAAAGTCATGTTTTGGTTAAAACTTGGAGTTTGAGGGGCTCAGTTGGATATTGTTGGTTGCCTCGTCTTATTGGACAATTTGCACCTTATACATGGCATGTATTCAAATATATTGTACCATATATGAGACTGTACAAATACCCAACAAAGATAGGCCAGATTTCCAGTTTTTTGGGATTTTCCAGAAAACCGGATTATCCAGCCCAAGGTTGCACCGGAATATCCGGCCCGGCCAGATTATCCGCCCCAAGTTGGGGCCAGAATATCTGGCCTGGGCGGGTGCGCTCATATGTGAGAGGCCGCAGGGAGGGCGGTTCCAATCGACCATTTCCCCTCCCCCGCGCCTCTCTCTCCTCCCAAAGTCACCGGAGCTCATCCTCCTCGCTGGAGCTTCTCCCTCCGGCCCCTCTCGCGATTTGTGGCCGGACCGGGACCTCCTCCTTCCTAGCTATCATATCCTCCAAGCGGTTCCTCCAATGGATGAGGGTATGACTCACAACCCCTAACCCTTGGTGTTGTGATTTATATGTGCTTTTTCTTGGTTGAGGTGTTGGTCTAGTGGTCCAAAATCGTTTGTAGTATACTATGTTTACATGCTATGAGGACGATCTGTTGCTAGACCTGGTTTTGGGCCAGTTTTGGGTGCGAGTCGCCATGCTGGATTATCTGGTCCCGACGAAGGACGGATTATCTGGCCGGGCCGGATTATCCGCCCCCCGGACACACCAGATTATCCGGCCTGGGAAGGCTGTTCATGATGCATTCTTCTTTGAACTGCCATGTATATAATATTATCGACTCCTAGTATACATATATAGTATTCTACTGTACCAGTCATGACTTATGAGTTCACTTTCCTACATGCTATCCCTCTATGTCATATCACAGGTGGTGGTTCGCGTTACGATCGTCCAAGGCATCGCCCTCGCTCTACTCGTTCCAGTGATGAGTTGGGTCAGTCCGCTCGCAGGAAGTTAGCCACTTTGCGGTGTAAAGGCAAGGAGTCAAGGCCAAATCACAAAGACATGGACTCAGTTGCATATTTTGCAATCAGACAGAAGAACTGGTATGAGGATGTCGAACAGGAGTTGGACATTGAGGACCCCCACTTTTGGCGCATGGAGCAGCTCTTCATATTCAAGGACGTCTATGAACCAAAGACAAAAGTGAGGCCAATGCAAGCTATTGATGTGGATCAGCTCGCACAGAATGATCACTTTGAAGATGCCATTTGGGTGATCGAGAGGATGGGGTTGCACAAGCTCATGAAGATCCAGTGCGACTACAACATTCCCCTCATACAACAATTCTATGCCACTCTGTCTATCAAGAAGGATGTTGATCGCACCATGCAGTGGATGTCTGGCTCCATGTGAGGCCTCTTTCCACAAATTTGCTCATCTTCTTGATTATCCCTTTAGTGATGGTCGGCGTCTCCATGGTCCTCAGCGCACAGATAAGGATGTGCTATTTGATCTCTACACTGAAGATGGAGTTGTTGGCACTATCACTGGACTTCTTCCTATATATGATCAGCTACTGCTCTTCTTCAGGGCCACCATTTCTCCAAGTGGTGGGAACAATGATGCTCTTCGAGGTGCACTCGTGGACCTTCTTCGTCTATCTTCTGAGTGTGCACAGGATGGTGATGAGACTAAAGACTTCACTGTGGATGTCCTGGATTATATCTTTCATGAGATCTTTGATGCCATGGCATCTCGGACTTGTATGCCATATGCTCCTTACATTCAGCTCCTTATCAATGACACTGTTGTGGCGGAGGATCTGAGTTAGTTTTCCTTTGTACAACACAAATTCAAGAAGGCATATATAAAGAGGAAGAAAGATGCCCCTTCTGCTGGTTCGTTTATGGGAGATTCTCGTTCTAGTCGCCTTGCACCCGGTCGTTCAGTTTCCTCCCCTCTCATTCAGAGGGAGGTGAAGAAACTGAACTAGTTCCAGAGGAATGTCCTATGCATGAACATTGAGATCCACAAGGAGAACTTCCATGCCAACCGCCAGCGCGTCGATATCGAGCATACACAGGCGGTTATTCTGCATAAGCTCAGTGGTGAGCAAGGTCCTCCTCCTCATCCTCCTGTCCACCCCGCCTACAGCGGCTGGCACTCCTCTCAGGTTCACTGGTCCGAGATTGAGCAGGGTCTTATGAGGAGCAGCATCTCTCGCTCCTCTCCACCAGCTGCAGAAGACAGTGCTGAAGAGTATGAGTCCGAGTCGGGCTCAGAGTGATTCTCTTGGGGCGTGTAGCATCGCTCTTCTTCCCTTTTTTGGTGTTTCGATGCCAAAGGGGGAGAAGTAGTTCTATTTAGGGATTCTCCGGGATTTGCATGGGAGGGCACAAGCATATGTGTTTACCATTCTTTGAGAGCTTGTGCTCATTTTATTTCTTTGAAAATTTGCGTTTCCTTTATGTTGGTCGTGTTGAACTATTTTATGGGCTTCTAGTTTGGTTTGTGAGACATGGATTTCGGTATTATGATTAAGACTATGGATTTCGATATTCTATATTATATATGTTGATACTATGTATTATTATATGGTGTGTGACTTATGTGATTCGGTATTCTATATCACCATATTGGTATGATCTCTATCTCACTGTCTCAACTATATGTGATTATGTCTCATGTCATTGTTCATGTTGCATATCTTATGTTTCGAGGCATCTCGTACCTATGTGTGGTGCATTTGTATTCAAATGCAAATTACTCATATGCAAACATGTAGGGGAGTGCCTCTATCCTTTGTCAACATGATGGTTCATACTATTTGATATTATTTCAAATCCGTATGTTGTCATGAAACAGCAAAAAGGGGGAGATTGAAAGAACATCTCCTAATTATAGTTTTGTGTGTTTGATGACAACATGTGTGACACATTAATGTGCGTTGATATGGTTCAGATCTTATTAGTGATCGAATTTGAGTTGAGAAACAAGAAAAAAGGAAGCAGGAAAAATACTCTAGGCCAGATAATCCGGGGTCGGATATTTGCACAATATCCGGCCCCTGAAAACGGGTAAGGACATAAGTTCCGAAGCCAATGGATGTCTAAAGGCTATCAAAGCACCCAAATTATAAGTCCTATCATGTTGCAATGCAACAGCTAAGAAAACTAAATCATGAATGGATAGCTTATTTGCATTCTGTCTAGCAAGAACGCACTTGGTGATAAAGTAAGCAAAATAGCGAATAGCTGGGAGTTGAATGCTCCGAATTTTACCACTCTCCTCTGAGAAACTTCTCCCTTGACAGATCATCTTGTATAGACTCAAGAGTTCCTGCGGTGACCCCCTAATCTTCTCGCATACTCCCCATTGTGGCACTCTGATAGCTGCACAAAAATCAGCAAAGGGCAAGTCGATAGTTTTATTATAAATTTTTTATCGAACCATGGGGTTAGGTTGGGTCAATGGAATTCAAAATCCAGCACCACTGACATGGTTAGTTTTGCATATTGGTAAGGTTCACCAACAACAAAACTTTCCAACCCTGCATTGGAAATCAGATTTTGAACATCTTGCAAGATTCCTGCACTCCTCATAAAATCAGTGCATGGGTAGTAGGAGGGGTATACTCCCTCTTCGCGGTGAACTCTCATAACTTCTTGCACCTCCAATTCTTGTTGGTTGAGTTGGTGCCTATTCCACTCCATCTTCTGAAATTTTTCAACAAACATTATAAAAGTTGATTTGGAGACATATAAATGAAGGAAACTACTATAGGAACTTGGTAGAGTACTAAACATGCATCAAAACTATTTTTTACAAATTAGAACAAGCATGCAAGCTCACTTAACATGTTACCTACAGCAGCAAAATATTCAAGATATACTCAACCAAACAAAATTCTATTTGGATAATCGGAGGAGTCACATACCGGAGAGCAAATGTGCCAAATTTCATACATAAATCTGGGCTGAGCAAAGAGATCGAGAAATCCCGAGCTCTTGAGCAAAAACGTGAGTGAGAGAAAGTTGGTACGAGTTTTTTCGGGAGAGAGAGTACAATGGGAGGAAGAGATGACTTAGTGGGGCAAGGAGGGGCCCACACCACAGGGTGGCGCGCCCCCCTCCTTGGCCGCGCCGGCACATGGGGGCAGCCCTGGGGTGCCCCACTGGTCAGCCCCAGACACTCCCAGGTTGCTCTTCGAAAAATAAGACCAATGGTATAATTTTTGTAAATTGTTGAGAACTTCGAAAAATGCACATTTTTGGGTGTTAAAATTATTATTATAGGGCAGAAAAAGATTTTCAAACTCCTAAACAACTAAAGCATTTTGCAAAACAAGTAGTGCTACAGCAAGTAAAACAAGTGAAGTAAGAAAAAAATGTTGCTTAGCTCTTCTATGCATATAAAATGTACTTGTTAACAAGGTTGATCAAGTCTTGCTACCAAATAAATCTTACATGACATAAGAAGAATTAAACCTCAAATCAATCATGTTACCTTGTATTGAATTGATATGGATCCAATCATAATACTTTGATATCCTTGTTTAGGCTCATATATAGGACAATCAATAACTCCCACTTTGATAGTTCTCACATTAGAAATTGTATTAACTCCACATACTTTATCAATCCTCTTGGGAAAATAAACAGTATGCTCCTTGTCATCAACATTGAAAGTAACTTTTCCTTTATTGCAATCAATAAAAAGTAACTTTTCCTTTATCTCCCAAGAATAATAGACATATTATCATCTTCAGGCATTTCCAACACAACAAAATCAGTTAATATTAAGCAATTATTAGTAACTTGAACAGGAACATCCTCACATATACCAACAGGAATAGCAAGTAGATTTATCAGCCATTTGCAAAGATATATCAGTTGGTATCAACTTATCCAAATAGAGTCTCTTATAAAGAGAAAAAGGCATAACACTAACACCTGCTCCCAAATCACATAGAGCAGTTCTAACATAATTATTCTTGATGGAACAAGGAATAGTCGGTATACCTGGGTCGCCCAGCTTCTTTGGAACTTTGCCATTGAAAGAGTAATTAGCGAGCATAGTGGAAATCTCCTCATTAGGAATTTTCCTTTTGTTAGAGACAATATCTTTAATATACTTTGAATAAGGAAGCAATTTAATAGCATCAGTCAAAGGGATTTGCAAGAACAAAGGTTTCATCCAATCACAAAATTTATTATAGTGTTCTTCTTCCTTTGATTTTAGTTCCTTAGCAGGAAAAGGCATTTGCTTTTCAACCCAAGGTTCCCTTTCATTACCATGTTTCTTAGCAATAAAATCTTCTTTAGTATACTTTTTATTTTTAGCATGCTTTTCAGGTTCATCTTCAACCTCTTCTTTATCAGAAGCATCATTCTTATCATTATCTTTATCATGTTCATTACCACTTTAAGTTTCAAGCATCAGAAATAGAAATACTATTAGGATCATTAACAGGCTCAGAGGATTCTACAACAGTTTTATGTTTCTTCTTCTTTTTCTTAGAAGGAGCACTAGTTTCAGTTCGTTGAGAATCTTGTTCAACTCTTTTGGGATGCCCCTCGGGATATAGAGGATCCTGAGTAGAAACACCACCTCTAGTTGTTACTTCATAAGCATGTTTTTCTTTAGAACTATTTTTTAACAAGTCATTTTGCACTTTAGTGAGTTGATCAATTTAAGTTTGAATCATATGGAAATGTTTAACAAGCATCTTAACATCATTGGAGGTTCTCTCCACAATACCATGCAATTCACTAATAGCTCGAGAATTTTCCGTTAAATGATTCTCTACCCTCATATTAAAATTATTTTGCTTAACAATACAATTATCAAACTCATCTAAGCATTGATCGGGAGGTTTTGAGTAAGGAATATCTTCTTTATCAAAGCGTTGAAGAGAATGTACCTCGATCATGGATGAAGGGGGAGTTATCTTACATAAATCTTCTATGGGGGGTAAATTCTTCACATCTTCGGATTTAATACCCTTCTCTTTAAGAGATTTCTTGGCTTCCCTCATATCTTCATCATTTAATTTAATCATACCCCTCTTCTTCAATATTGGCGTTGGGGTTGGTTCAGGTGTAGTCCAATCATCATGATTTTGGCCTATTCTAGCCAATAATTCTTCGACGTCGTCCGGAGTTCTTTTCCTGAAAACACAACCAGCACAACTATCCAGGTATGCCCTCGACTCAATGGTTAGTCCACTATAAAATATATCAAGTAAATCATGCTTTTCCAAATCATGTCCAGGCCGAGCTCTGATAAGATAGCAAAACCTTGCCCAAGCTTCAGGCAATTTCTCTCCATCTTCCTGGTCAAAACTATAAATTTTCTGCAAAACAATATGTTGAGCACTAGCAGGAAAGTATTTTCGAAAGAAAACATCAATCAAACCACTTGGACTATCAATAGAATCAGGAGGCAAACTATTATACCAAGTTTTAGCATCATCCTTTAATGAGAAAGGAAAAAATTTAGCAACAAAATAAGTACGCTTTTGGTATCATCAGAAAACAAGCTACTCAGAGTAGACAGCTCAATCATGTGTTCTACAGCACTTTTTTTTCAGTGCCACAAAAAGGTGTTTTCTCAACAATAGATATATGAGATAAATCAAGGGAAAAATCATAATCCTTATCCTTAATGTTTATAGGAGATGTGGCAAATTTAGGATCAGGAGACAGTTTATATCTAACAGCACGTTGTGCAAGAAGATTTTTAATATTACTTGCATCAGTAGTAGCATTGAATTTATTAATAAAATCATCATCAAGTTCCACATAATCTTCATCAAGATCATCACTAGAGTATTCAACAGACTCAGGTGAATCAACAGGTGTAACAGCATTTTCACTAGGAATTTCAGTACTTTCAATTTGTCTAGACCTAGTAATTGTAGCATCTAGAAAAGATCCTAATGAACCATCATTATCAAGCACAACATAAGCATCAACAAAATTATAAGAGGAATTTTCAGATTCAGCAGAAGTACCAGCATTTGAAGCTTGTGGTGGTGAAACAAGTTTACCTATCACAGATGGTGAATCAAGAGCAGCAGAGGTACTCAGAGTTGTACCTTTTCTTGTAGTGGATGGTAATATGGCGACTTTAGTATCGCGAGGTTCACCCATGATGGAGAATTTGCAGCGAACAATATAAATCCAAGTGAACTTGCAAATAAAGCTATGCTCCCGGCAACGGCGCCGGAAAATAGTCTTGATGACCCACAAGTATAGGGGATCGCAACAGTCTTCGAGGGAAGTAAAACCCAATTTATTGATTCGACACAAGGGGAGCCAAAGAATATTTGTAAGCCTTAACGACGGAGTTGTCAATTCAGCTGCACTGGAAACGGACTTGCTCGCAAGAGTTTATCGAGTAGCAACAGTTTTATAGCAGTAGCGAGTAGTGAAATATCGAGCAGCATCTGTAACAAAGACAGCAGTAGTGATTATAGTAAACATCAGGATTAAAATACTGTAGGCACAGGGATGGATGAACGGGCGCTACATGGATGAGAGAACTCATGTAACAATCAAGGTGGGAATTTGCAGATAGTAATAAAACAGTATCCAAGTACTAAACATCCATAGGCATGTGTTCCTTATATAGTCGTACGTGCTCGCAATGAGAAACTTGCACAACATCTTTTGTCCTACCAGCCGGTGGCAGCCGGGCCTCTAGGGAATCTACTGGTAATTAAGGTACTCCTTTTAATAGAGCACTGGAGCAAAGCATTAAAATTCCGTGAACACATGTGATCCTCATATCACCGCCTTCCCCTCCGGTTGTCCCAATTTCTGTCACTTTGGGGCCTCGGGTTCCGACGAGCAATATGTGTATACAACTTGCAGGTAAGATCATAAAGCAATGAATATCATCATGAATTGATAACATGTTCAGATCTGAGATCATGGCACTCGGGCCCTAGTGACAAGCATTAAGCATAACAAGTTGCAACAATATCATAAAAGTACCAATTACGGATACTAGGCACTATGCCCTAACAATCTTATGCTATTACATGACCAATCTCATCCAATCCCTACCATCCCCTTCAGCCTGCAGCGGGGGAATTACTCACACATGGATGGGGGAAGCATGGCTGGTTGATAGAGAGGCGTCGGTGGTGATGATGGCGATGATCTCCTCCAATTCCCCGTCCCGGCGGAGTGCCAGAACGGAGTTTCAGGTCCCGAGACGGAGTTTCGTGATGGCGGCGGAGTTCTGGATGTCTTCTGGCAATAACCCCCGTGCGTTTTTAGGTCGAAACCCTTAAGTAGTCCAGAGGGGGGCGTCGGAGGCTGGACGAGGCGCCGCCACCATAGGACGGCGCGGCCCAGGGGCCCACCGCGCCGCCCTGTGGGGTGGGCACCTCGTGGCCCCCCTCCTTCTGGTCTTCTGGCTCCGTCCATCTTCTGTGAAAAAAGGCCCATTGGAATTAATCCCGGGATTTTCCCGAAAGTTGAGTTTCGCACAAAAACAAGACACCAGGGCAATTCTGCTGAAAACAGCGTTAGTCCGTGTTAGTTGTATCCAAAATACACAAATTAGAGGCAAAACAATAGCAAAAGTGTTCGGGAAAGTAGATACGTTTTGGACGTATCACAGTACAAGATGATGTTGAATCCGCTGAAGTGCGTCTTTGGCGTTCCAGCCGGAAAACTCCTTGGCTTCATCGTCTCTCACAGGGGCATTGAAGTTAACCCGGAGAAAATCAAGGCAATCCTGTGCATCAAAAGGCCAATTTGTCTCAAAGATGTGCAACAACTAACTGGTTGTGTTGCAACAATCAGTAGGTTTGTTAGCCGTCTTGGCGGGAAGGCGCTACCTTTGTACAAGCTGCTGAAGAAAACAGACAAATTTGACTGGGACGACGCAGCAGATGCAGCACTTCAAGGGTTGAAGGAAATACTCACCTCCCCACCTATCCTAGCAGCTCCAGAAGAGTCAGAGCCCATGCTCCTTTACTTGGCAGCTACCAACAGAGTCATCAGTCTCGTCATCGTGGTGGAGCGAAAGGAAGAAGGTCACGAGTATGGAGTCCAAAGGCCAGTCTATTACATTAGCGAGGTACTGACAAAATCCAAACAAAGATATCCTCACTTTCAAAAGCTAGCCTATGGCGTATTCCTAGGTAGAGGAAGCTGAGACACTACTTCCAAGAGCATCCCGTAATAGTCGTGAGCAAGGCTCCGCTTTCAACGATACTTAACAATGCTGACGCAACAGGACGCACAGCAAAATGGGGCATTGAATTATCTGCCTTCGACATCAATTACAAAGCCAGGACTGCGATCAAGTCCCAGATCTTGGCAGATTTCGTCGCAGATTGGACAGAAGCTCCGGATGCAAATCTGGAGCCGGAACCTGAAACATGGGTCATGCACTTCGATGGATCCAAGCAGCACCAAGGCTCGGGAGCCGGAGTCACCCTGAAGTCCCCTACCGGAGAAGAATTGCAGTACGTTCTGCAGATTCACTTCGAAGCTACAAATAACATGGCGGAATACGAGGCTCTACTACACGGTCTGCGCATCGCTAAGGAAATCGGGATCAAGAATATCATTTGCTGCGGAGATTCCGACCTGGTGGCACAACAAGTAGCCGGAACCTGGAACGCCAGAAACTCCATCATGGCGGCTTACAGAGACGAAGTTGACGAGATCGCCAAATGCTTCCTCGGATACGAAGTCAAGTACGTCAGGAGAGACGATAACGCAGCGGCAGACATGCTATCCAAGCTCGGATCCGGCAGGAAACCAATTCCGCCTGGCATTTTCCTGGAGCACCTACGGATACCCTCGGTGAAGGGCGCTAACCCGGAAAACCCAGACGTGGCAGTGTCTCCGGCTAGGGAAGTGATGGCTATCATTCCGGCCTGGACACAGCCGTTCCTGGACTACCTCATCGATCAAATGTTGCCGGAGGACGAGGTCCTCGCACGATAGATCGTCAGGCGAGCAAGATCCTACACAATAATTGATGGACATCTCTACAAAAGAAGTGCAAACGGGGTGTTCATGAAATGCGTCTCCAATCAGGATGGTATAGAAATCCTCAGAGAGATTCATGCTGGCGATTGCGGGCATCACGCCGCTCCCAGGTCCCTTGTTGCTAAAGCTATTCGACAAGGATTTTACTGGCTCACAGCTAAAGAAGATGCTGAAAAGTTAGTAAAAACCTACCGAGGCTGTCAATACTACGCTACCCAACCAACTGCTCTAGCTCAGGAGCTCAAGACCATCCCTATCACATGGCCGTTCGCGGTCTGGGGGCTTGATATGGTGGGAAAGCTGAAAAAATCATCTCCTGGCGGTTTTGAGTACCTCTTGGTTGCTATTGACAAATTCAGTAAATGGATCGAGGCAAAGCCAGTGAGAAAAGCCGATGGTGCTACAACACTAAAATTCGTCTCCAGCCTCGTAGTGAGATACGACATCCCACACAGCATAATCATAGACAATGGCACAAACTTCGCTTAAGGAGAATTGAAAGATTATTGTCATGACGTTGGGATCCGACTTGACCTAGCATCTGTGGCTCATCCACAGTCTAATGGACAAGTGGAACGAGCCAATGGCCTTATAATAGCCGGAGTTAAGCCTCGCCTTGAAGAACCGCTGCGCCGTGCAGCCGGAGCTTGGGCAGAAGAGCTAGATGCTGTTTTGTGGAGTTTGTGAACCACCCCTAACATATCAACTGGGTTCACCCCTTTCTTCCTAGTATACGTATCTGAAGCAGTCATTCCCTCCGACATCATACACGATTCACCACGAGTTTCCGCCTACAGCGAGGATACAGCTGACGAGGCCAGCCAGCTATCTGTGGACCTAATCGAAGAAGCTCGGAATTTAGCTGACCAGCGCTCCACCATTTACCAGCAGAAACTCGGACGCTATCACAGCCGTCGAGTCCGGAACCGCTCGTTTAGGGGAAGGAGACCTGGTCCTCCGCCTTCGACAGGTGAAAACGCATAAGTTGCAATCTCCATGGGAACGACCCTTTGTCATTAGCAAAGTGCTACACAATGGATCATACTACCTCGTTGATTTCCGCGAGAAAAAAGATAGACCAGTAAATTGGTATCGGAAATGAAAACGAGAGGATCCGGATGACATCTATGATGAGACAGATCGTTGTTGGAACATTGCACAGCTACGTCCTTTCCACACTTAGCAAATTTTTTTGAGTTACATACTCTGTAATAGTTATACATGATCAATGAAATAAAGCATATGGTTCAATCTCTGAGTCTTTTACCTCCTTTAGTTTTTCATTTTTGGATCGTGTATGTCTTCCGACTAAAACCGCAGAGCTGGATACTTCCGCCTAGGCGTGTATAAAAGTTGTGATTTTCAAAATCGTCCTTTAGGACGTAAGCTTAAGTTTTCTGGCGAATTTTTTTTCTGTTGCGCACTCATGGATTCCTGGTAGCGATTTCCGGCACCTCGACTGGGGGCTTGTTTCCGCGGTTATTGACGGATCGCCATTGGGTTTCGTCGCCGCAGGCGAGCGTTTCCGGCTAAAGGTCTTCTGGCTCGCGGAAGGTCAAGTGAGTAAGCCGGAAAATTTGGAAACTAGCACTTGCTTTTTTAAGAAACGAAACATGCATTCATAAGTTAAAAGGATCGCAGGATAAGTTTCCGCCCACATGCACTTGTTTTGTCCCTAGCTACTTAAAAATATTTAAGTCTTATTACAAACCCACTCCGGGGCCAAAATGATGCTCTTTCATTGGTTTGCAGGATCTACTCGGAGACATGATCATCATCCTCCGAGGCCACGTACGCGGAAGCGTCGCCAGAATCTTCTCCGGAATCTTCGTCGGATTGATCCGCGCTGGAGCCCGAGCCTTCCTCGACATCTTCGTCTTCTTCTTCGTTTTCCTCGTCGGAGAAACCTTCGGGAATATCGTACTTGTTGTACCAGAACGAGTGATTCACTCGCTCGGCTAGCAACCGATCATACCCTTGGGTCTCCGCAAGGGCAAGCTTGACGTTGGTGCCTTTGGGGACTCCGCGTTCGACCTCCGCCAAGTCCATCTCTGGGCAATGAGCTTTGCACGTTGCCAGGGTAAGAGAGGCGACCCCATGGGCGGAAGTTGCTTGCCAATCTTTGATGTGATCCGGCACCATCCGCATAAGCTTGGTGATGTGATCGATCACGGTGGTTCCGGCTCTCTTCAAGCTCAGAGACTTGGCGATTCCGCGGCAGGCTTCAAAGAGATCGGTGATGGAGCTCAGAGACTTGGCGATTCCGCGGCAGGCTTCAAAGAGATCGGTGATGGAGTTCCGCGCATCTTCATAAGCTTCCGTCCTAGTGGCAGTCTCCGGGTTCCATTCGAATCCGAGAGTTGCTGCAAAACACAACGGTTAGTTACCTCCGCGATCAAAGGCAGAGTCAATATGAAAAAAGCCGGAAAACAACAATAAGTCCTTACGGAAGATCAGCTTGTCAATATCATCCGCATCTTTCTCGGAAGTCTTCGCCTTGGAGACTAGCGTCTTTATCCGCGCGTTGCTTTTCTTCAGCTTCTTGTTCAGCTCCACGATGGCCTGAGCATGTTTCTCCTCGCGCTCCTTTCTCTCCTTTGTCTCCTTTTCAGTGGACTCTTTGAGGAACCCCTGGAGAGAATCATGCTCGGCTTTAATAACTTCTAGTTCCGCGGACAGCTCGTCGACGGAAGGCTTTTTGGCAAGTTGATCTGAAAGGCGGAAAATAGAAGAATAAAGTTAGTTCAAGCAAATAGTAGTATTGTAGAACCTGGGGGCTAAGCTGGAATCATTACCTTCATAATTTTTTAGGCGGGTCTCCAGGGTCGCAATGGACTTCTGGTTTTCCGCGTCTCGCTTCTGCAACATCTCGATCTCCGTCTTCTGCTCCAGCACGTGAGTGCGCAGATCTTCATGCAGCTTCCGCGTGTTCTGAGTAGCAGGTGAGAGTTAGTCGGAAACTTGAAATTTTGGGGGCTGGACGCGAAGTTAAAAATCCCTAGTGTTGGAAAATTTCGAGTTTCCGCTAAAGCACACAATTAAAGCATTGGCTCATACATGTCACTCGGAAAAATGCACAAACCAATGCTTGGGGGCTGATGTTACCTGGCGCACGTTCTTGTGCTTGGCGAAGAAAACCTTGAGACCACTTTCCAGGTCGTTCAGTTCTTGCTCTTCCGTGTTCGCAGGCCCCCACACTTTGTCCATCATGGCGGAAATCTCCGCGTGGCGTTGTGAGAGGGGGACTCTTTGCAGAACCGGAAAAATATGAGGGTGAGTCTGGGGCGTGCTAGTGGCACGACTTAGGAGTAATTTCTTCTCGACTTCATCAGCCGGAGCTTCAGCCGTGGTAACAGCAGGTTGTTCAGGCGAGGACGCGCCCTTGCCGGAATCGCCTTTGCCAGATTCAGCAGTGGGTTCCTCCAGGACATCATCAAGATTGATGACATCCTTGGGATCCGGCTTGGCGGAGGAAGAGGCTTTGGGCGGAACCTCCACTTCCGGTGTGACAGGCACAGAGGCCGGAGATGGCTTCGCCTTCTTCTTAGGGTTCTTGGAGGGCTTGCTTCCGGAAGTTTTGCTGCATACAAGTAAAGATCTAACACTTAGCAAAAACCTGGTTAAATGCTAGCAAATCAATTTTAGACGGAAATCAAGTACTCATGAAGACATCATGAAGAATTGGTCGATGTTTGGCTGCAGCTGCTTGCTGGTATCAATATGCTTGAGGCGCTGCTTTTCTTTTTCCGCCCTCCGGGTAGCCGCGGCACTTGGTGTCTCGCGGGCGCGTTTTGCGGCTGGGCAGGAAGGAGCATCTCTTTTCCGCTTGGCGGGGCCTGAAGTTTCAGGAATTTCCGCGTCGGAAGCAGCCTCGGGGTCGTTGGTGCCGGAGTGAGCGATCCGGATTAGAGTTCCGAGATCTTTCTCCTCGAGCTCCTCCAGCTAAGCACATAAAACACTTAGATAATTTTGCAAAAGAAAGAAAAAGGAATTGGTATCAGTGCAAGAAGTTTACCGCGATCCCGGATACGTTGACATGGATGTCCTTGTTGCACACGTGAATCCGAAGATCACGCGGAATCTTGATCAGGAGCCGGATCCGTTTGTCGATGGCATCGGCGGAAAGGTTGTCCTTCGAGGCGCGCATAAGATCGTCGCACCCCATGTACTGGAACATCAAGCAGTCCCGATGCTGAAGGGGCTGGATCCGCTTTGTGAACCAGGACATTGTTAGGTCCTTCCCTGACAGACCATCTTCCGTCAGTTTGCAGATCCGCCTAACTGCGCGAGTCAGTTGAGGTGACTCGGAGAGATGAGGACATTGTGTCCAGGCCGAAGTCTCGCTGGCGGGGCCATTTTTGAAGGCTGGCAACACCCTCGCGCTCGCCGGGTCGGAAACGTCCTTCAGATAGAAGAAGCCTCCGAACCAGTATCGCGCGGATTCATGGTGGTCGGTGGGAGGATAGACACGGCCGGGGCAGAGCTTGAATGTGATTGTCCCGCAGGTGGCCAACTCGGAAGTTTGAGGAATCTTCTTCTTTTTTACGGAGAAGAAGTACTGAAAGAGGGAAAGTTCTGGGGTTACCCGGAGGTGGCCTTCGCACAGCGTCACATGATTGCTGATGGCCAGTATGCTGTTCGGAGATATGTTGTGTGGCTGCAGCCCGTACGCCTTTAGAACTTCAGAGAAGAAGTCGCTAGGCGGAAAAGAGAAGCCACGCTCCACAAGCGCCTTGGTCACCACCATTTCTCCGGCTTCGGGAGCTGGAGCCAATGAACCCGGAAGCGTCCGCCAGGACCCGGGCTTCAAAAAACCTTCCGCCTCGAGGTTGCGGAGCTCAGTCTCTGTGGTGGTGCAGGGCCACCATTTCCCCTTGGCTTCGCTGTCTCGCGACCGAGCCTTAGATTTTTTCGTGGCAGCTTCTTCCGCCTTCTTTTCCATTTGTTCTGCCCCCGCGGTTTCTTCCGGGTTGGCAGATGTCCCCTTGATGTTCTTGCCGGAATCCTTTGAGGGCTCCAGCTGAACTGGGACGAAAGGGGGAGGAGCGGAGGAGATGGGCGTCGCCATAATCGGCTCGGAGGAGGGAGGCGGAGTTGAAGAAGACATCTGAAAAGAAAAATGTGAAGATAGCTAACTTAGCCGGATCCAATGTTGATACCCTATTCATCCCTACCAACTACGGCGAGAAGGCGAAGCTTGAGGGCTTACCGGAATGGCTTCCGCGGTGGTCGGAGTAGCCGGCGGTGAGGTTTTGCTGCGGTGGCTCGCTGAACTTAAGAACACGAAGAACAGTGCACGGCGGTGAAACGGCTCCGGCGAACTTCCGGTGGACTCTGGTGCGGCGGAGGAGGAGCTCGGACGCGGCGCTGTGCGAGAGGTGAAAAGGGCGGCGAATGGGGTGATTAGGGTGAAGGGCGGATATTTATAGGCTAAGGGGAGGAGATTCGTGCTCCGCATCCTGTGGTCGGAACGCAAGCGTCGCGCCGTTGGATGATCGACACGTGTCAAAAACCCTAAGCGGTAAAATGGCTAAGGATAAGTTACTGCTCGAATCGCCCGAAAATGGCGCCAAGATTGGCGGAACCGTTTGAACTTTTCGAGGTTCCGGGTAGCAATTTGGAAAACTGTAAGCTCTTGTCCAAGCAGGGGAGTAACCCGGAGACGTGTTGCAACGATATTGTCTATGGATGAAGTTGTAACACCCCACTTTTTGCAATCTTGATTATTTGTTCATGTTGCAAAAATTAGGGGGAACAAAAACTTTTTCTTTAGACTTATTAAGATGAATTGCCTTGATCTGCTTGTTATGATGAATTGCCTTGATCTGTTGGTAGATGAATTGTCTTGATTTGCTTGTTGAGTTTTGTCTTGAGCTGCCTCAAAGAACAACACCACTAGTGGTCAGCCAAACAACTCACCTAATAAAACACATGTATGACTTGTCTTGATTTTCCTTTTTACTACATCAAACCTCTCTCCTGGTGACAACATGAGTGTGCCATCTTGATTTTTCTCTTTGTGGTACAAGATAGCTCAATCATCCTTAATTCAAAACTTGGGATCGTCTACTCCTAGCTACATCCCTCTCTTATACCCACTCATCCTTGTTGGTTTTGAGGCCATGTCGACCATCTGTGTTGACAGGCTTAAAATGTCCAGACTTTGGCAATTGATCTCTAAGCACCCACAACTGTTATTGTTGACTTAAATGCATGGATGTCATCTATGCAACATCCTCTTCAACATCCACGTCTTGCATGTCTCAGTCTATCCTTGCAACTCCTATATTCAACTTGATCTTATACCCTATCCAGTGTTTCAGCACTAGATCACTTCTTCCTGTTTTACCTCTTGTTTTTATTTTTATCCAAGTTTAATCTTCACAAAACCAAGAGTGGGAATGATGGGTACATTTTGTAGTCACCATCTACCCTTGAGAACACTCCTCCCTAAATTAGATTTCCTCCTCAAGAACCCTACTGTTTTCCTTCTCTAGTTCTGATCACAAAACTACTTCTAGTTTTATTAAATATTTTCAAGAAATTTCTTCAAACAAAACAAAGAACTGAAATGGGTTTTGTTTCTCATCCCATTTCTACCAATTACTGATTTCTAAAACATCATTTCCTATCTTGCCTTCTTTTTAACAAAAGGCTTGTTTATGGTACTTATACCATTCCTTGTTTTCCTCTTGCTTATTTTTACCTTTGAGAAAAACTCTACCTTACTTGAGAAAGTAAGTAGAATATTTTGAACCCCTATGTTCCAACTAGTTTTATCTCAACACTTTCAAACTTCATTCCACTTGAGTTCATTCCCAATTGTCCCTAGACAATTGAGGGGTTTCAAATACTTTTCAAATAAGATCTATTTCAAATGACAACTCTTGCACATCTTGTGTACATCTCTGACCTACCCCATTATGTTCCTTCATCCTCCAATTCTGGATCAAATGGATGATCACTTGATACTTTCAAACCACTCCCAATTGACCTCTCCTTTGTAGATCAACTTATATTTCATCATACCCATCTCAATCATCTATTCTTTTCCATCATCACCTTGACCTCATGAGTTGGTGCTTTCTGCCACCATATTCATCCTTGTGAGTACATGGTTACTTCACTCACCATATCTCTTAGTCTTGCTCTATAATTGTCTAAACCACCATCACCATCCCATCTACCTTGACATGCACATGCATTGTTGCGTGTGGTCAATCTCAATCCTTCCAAAATTGAATTCAAATAAAAATTTCTAATCATCAAATATACCTTGGGAACTATCTTCATCATAAGTTGGTCTCAACCAAAGTGGTGGAGATTATTCTCATGGCACATGTTACCCTCATATTCCTTTCTATCTATATGTATCTACTCCTATTTTTAATCCTCATCAAAGTCACCCATTGGCATTATCTCCTCCACATCTTGACTTGGTCTATACACATGGATATTGTGCATCTCTCTCTTTGTTCACTTGTTGTTGGCACATGAAGGAGCCGGCCATGGAAAGAATTTTCGGCCAGCCATTGTGCTTCCCACTTTCTTCTGTTGCAAGCATTGTCTCCCAACTACCCCAACAATTAAATGGGCAGCCACCCACCATAGCCAATCAAAAAGGAGGCAGCCACCATCCTTCCTCTTTATAAGGAGCTTGGCCGGCCACCTCCCTCCCTTTGCTCTCATTTTCTCCTTCCTCCACTCTCTCACACTCTCCTCCTTCACTTACCCACGAGCTGCTGCTCCCCCTAAGCTCCATGGCCGGCCATGGCCATGGAAATCCACCAAGAAGAAGCTCTCCTCCTCCCTCAAGCTTCCCCTCACCATGAGAGCATCCCTCTCACTCTCTTCTCCCCTAACCCTTGATGAATCCAGCTCTCTTTCTCTTTTCCCCTCTCACAAGATTGGATCTTCATGCAGGTGCATGTTGGTCCAATCATGGAGAAGGTTGAGCTATCCTCAGATCTGAAGTTCTTGAGCAAAGTTCGTCCAAAACCTTGCAGTAATTTCTGTAATCTTGCTGTTTCAGATTCTGGTACGAACTTGTAAAATCCACAAAATCTCGTGTGCAGATCCAAAACGAGTGATTCATAGTTCCACAGATAGGTACTGAAAAGATCTACAACTTGGCGTTGGTCTCATCCTCAAATTCGTTACGGATTGTCCTTGGTAAATAAAGTTCTGTAAACATACAGATTCACTGTTTGTTAGATTTATTCCGTTTTGCAGAACCTTTTGAACAAACTCAACTGTAGGTGAAAGCCCTCTTCAATACCTTCATTTTGACGGTGGTTTCACTTCGATTGACCTCATGAAACTGAAATGGTTCACAGATCAATATCTGGTCAGTTATGACTTTGTCGAATTAAACCAGAAGCTTGGAAACGAATTTTTGAATGAAACCAGTTGGGTAAGAACCAGCTTCTCAATACCTTTCAGATGCAGCTGACCTCATATTTTTATGATTGATGTACGATTTGTGGTGAATTAAACTTTTTCTGTGTGTTCTGCAGACATGACTGTTAGCTTTTAAATAACCAAAAATCCATTTTTGAACCTAATTGAGTGATTCCAATTCTGTAGGACTACTGGATGTTTTCTTAATCATCTCAAACAAGTTTCAAGCATTTATCTGTTTTGTAAATCCAGAGGTAAAGCAAATGGTATAGACATGCAGTAATCTTGTCAATCCATTTGTGAGAGTTTCAGAAACAATTTGAACCCAACTCCAATTGTGCGTGCATCTCTGTTTAATTATCTTTCAAATGCCAGTGGTCTCATATTTTTCTAAGATTTATGGCTTACAGATCTTGTTTTCTGTACAGTCAGATTCACAGAAATTCCTAAATTTGTAGGATTAATATTTTTGGGTGAATCCAATTGGGTTAGTCTTGTATTAGTACTGGTCATATAGGAAAAATATTATTAGTCTTTGTTCATGCATATTTGTTACTGTTAGTAATGTATATGTGTGACATGCATTGTTGGACCAAAACTTGTTGGTTTATTTAAAACCCTTGACCAACTCTTTTTAGTAGAGATGGGCAACCTTTGTTTTATGCGTACAAAACAAAACCTCTGCAACTTAACTTTAGTTATATTGTTTTGCTTAAGTTTCAAAAAGGTGTGGTATCTTGCTTGCTTCCTATTTGTGGGTATAGTGTTGAGTGAGCAAATTAAATTAGGAAAACTGATTTCTACTTTTCCAAAAATGTTTGAAATTAGGTTGTGAATGTTTGTGATGCCAAACTAATGCACTTGTCCTCTTTATGATGTTATCTATCAGGGGATACTTAGCTTGTGCCATGGTGATACCGAGAGAGGCAATTGCTAAGTTGTGATACTCTCATACCTTTACTAGGTAAATAAAATGGGGTTTTCTAAATTAAAAATTCATAAATTTGTTTTGTAGTATCTATAAGTCCTTTGTATGTTAGCTCTTTATTGAATGGTTAAAATATGGTTGTTGCATGTTTGTTTCGTTGGTGCAATGTGATTGATTGTGTTCCTTTTATATTTTCCGGCGATAGATGCAAACAATTCCGAAGAAGAAGAAGAAGAAGTGGAATCGGACGAGGATTTTATTTATGTTGTGGGGATTCTTATATTGATGGAGTTGAAGAAGTCCGGGGACAAATAAGCCAAGGCAAGCCATCTTTTGATATCTCACTTGGTGTCTAGTTGGATGTCATTTGTTGATGTCCAAAGCACCTTAATTCTATGTGTGTTATTCTCTCTATTTATGTCATCTACGTGTGATTTCAAGTGGGGTACTCCCTAGTGGTGATACTCCACTATTGTCGTTGTGATTATGGGATGCATGGTATCATGGCCGTGCTATTCCACTTGGTCATCTTGTATGCTCACCGTGAGCATGTTGATTCTCTTTGACACCTCACCTACAATTCCCCTTTTCGGAAATGGTGATCATAACCATTATCTTGGTGTACCCTCTAAGTGTGATGGTATGCCCACCTACCTTGAGTGTGTCGACCTCTCGACACCCTTCTTGCACCCCTTAGTGGTATGATGGTTAGTATCATGCCCTTGTGATGCTTTCTAACTCTTTTTGATGCTACACATACTTACTCTCAAGTATGTCGAACCCATTGTTGATGTTACGCATACTTACTCTCAAGTATGTTAAAACCCTTGTTGCTTTAATGCATGCTTACCCGAAGCATGTATGCCCCCTTGACCACCTATTTTATCTTCTTCTTCATGGTATGATGATTAACATCATGACCCTTGTCGAACAATCCTACCTATGTTGTTCGCATGCATGCTTATCCTAAGTATGTATGATCTCCCCCCCCCCTTGACGCTTCAATTGTCCTCTCCTTAGTGGTATGATGTCTAGCATCATGCCATCGATATACCTTAGCTCTTGCATAAAACTTTAGGTTCGGAACCCCTCAAGTTTTACCTTGTTGTAAAAGTTTTGAGAAAACCTTGGGTGAGTCGACCTTACCCGAGTGTATGGTTTATGAAAGGAAATGATCTGGACAACGATGGTTGGAAAGAGGAATGTGTGTGTGACTTGGGTTTTTGAGAAAAAACGGCACACGTTTCTTTGTATTCGCCCGGAACAACTAAATCGCGCAACCACATTACCCCAACATGGGCACGGGGCTTAGCCCTAGTTTGTTGAAGCTGGCATGAGACACCTTCACAACTTTCTAGGAGGGTCACGATGACCTCTGACACCGGGTTGCGCTCCGGAGGAGGCAATACACTGTCTTAACTGATAGCCGGACGATTACAGAGGGTCTTCTGTCATGGCGCCGGAGATACGCTCAAAAGGAGGTATGCTGCCGGGGTGCCGGGAAGGGGTAAGCCCGCAGGGAAGGACTCATGTTAGTCGAGATAAGAGAAAGGTTATGTTCGGGTATCCGTCGTGGCATACGTTGTTATGCGGGGATGATGCCCACACGATAGGTATCCGGATAGTTGTGGGGAAAGTGTGCAAACTCTGCAGAGTCAAATCTATTAAAATAGCCGCGTCCGCGGTCATGGACGGTTGGGATGGCCGTTACCGAGCTGTGTCGAGTTTTGGTTTTGAAAATGATTTCCAAAGGAAATGCGTGTGTTGGAAGTACCGGAAGGGTACGGGAAAGATGTTGTGCCGATGATAACCCACAAGTATAGGGGATCGCAGCAGTCTTCGCGGGTAGTAAAACCCAATTTATTGATTCGACACAAGGGGAGACAAAGAATACTTGAAAGCCTTAACAACGGAGTTGTCAATTCAGCTGCACCTCGAAACAGACTTGCTCGCAGGAGTTTATCAGTAGTAACAGTTTTATAGCAGTAGCAGTAGTGAAATAACAGCAGCAGAGTAACAGAGTCACCAGTAGTGATTATAGTAAACAGCAGGATTAAAATACTGTAGGCACGGGGACGGATAATGGGCGTTGCATGGATGAGAGAAACTCATGTAACAATCAAGCAGGGCATTTGCAGATAATAATAAAACGGTGTCCAAGTACAAAGCAATCAATAGGCATGTGTTCCAATTATAGTCGTACGTGCTCGCAATGAGAAACTTGCACAACATCTTTTGTCCTACCAGCCGGTGGCAGCCGGGCCTCAAGGGAATCTACTCGGATATTAAGGTACTCCTTTTAATAGAGTACCGGAGCAAAGCATTAACACTCCGTGAACACATGTGATCCTCACATCACTACCATCCCCTCCGGTTGTCCCGATTTCGTCACTTCGGGGCCATTGGTTCCGGACAGCGACATGTGTATACAACTTGCAGGTAAGACCATAAACAATGAATATCATGATGAAATAATAACATGTTCAGATCTGAGATCATGGCACTCGGGCCCTAGTGACAAGCATTAAGCATAACAAGTTGCAACAATATCATCAAAGTACCAATTACGGACACTAGGCACTATGCCCTAACAATCTTACACTATTACATGACCAATCTCATCCAATCCCTACCATCCCCTTCAGCCTACAGCGGGGAATTACTCACACATGGATGGGGAAACATGGCTGGTCGATGGAGAGGCGTCGGTGGTGATGATGGCGATGATCTCCTCCAATTCCCCGTCCCGACGGAGTGCCAGAACGGAGACTTCTGGCTCCCGAGATGGAGTTTCGCGATGTGGCGGCGTTCTGGAGGGTTTCTGGCGACTTCGACTTCTCTCTGTGCGTTTTTGGGTCGAAGGCGATAAATAGTCCGAAGGAGAGCGTCGGAGGCCGGCCGAGGGGGCCACACGCTAGGGCCGCGCCGCCCTAGGGTGTGGGGCCCTCGGGCCTCCACCTGACTTGCCCTTCTGGCTCCGTGAGTCTTCTGGAAAAATAGGACCTTTCGTATAAATTCCGAGGATTTTCCTGAAAGTTGGATTTCTGCACAAAAACGAGATACCAGAACAGTTCTGCTGAAAACAGCGTTAGTCCGTGTTAGTTGCATCCAAAATACACAAATTAGAGGCAAAACAATAGCAAAAGTGTTCGGGAAAGTAGATACGTTTTGGACGTATCAACTCCCCCAAGCTTAGCTTATTGCTTGTCCTCAAGCAATTCAGTTAACAACTGAGCGATAAAAGAACTTTCACGAACACATTTGTTCATATGATGTAAATATTCTCATGCTATGGCTAACACTTAGGCAGTTCACAATAAGATGTATGCAAATAAGATCATCTAATAGCTATGTCAATCATGGAAAGGTACCAACAATTAATAATAAGCATCATGAATCATGTATATAAGCAGGATTGCAATGTTCATAAATGAGTATGATAGAGTAGTATCTCGCTTGCCCATATTTGATCAGCAAAACATAAATGCTCAGGCACCTCTGAAGTTCATAGAAAGACTAGAAATAGTGATTGTCAAAGATAAAAGCATCAAAGTTATACCACAATCAATCATATTTTGAGACAAGCATATTACACTAAGAATGACAAGTTGTGCTCTCAAGAAAGTGCTCAAAGAAAGGATGGAGACACAACATAAAAGTAAAAGATTGACCCTTCGCGAGAGGGAAGCGAGGGATTAACATGCGCTAGAGCTTTTCATTTTTAAAACGAGAGTAAAATTGTTTTGAGAGGTGTTTGTTGTTGTCAACGAATGGTAATGGGTACACCAACTACCTCGCCAACCGGAATTTCAAGAGCGGCTCCCATGAAGGACGTTATCTCTACCAGCAAGGTAGATCATCCCTCTTCTCTTTTGTTTACACACGTATTTTAGTTTTATTATGGGTGACACTCCCCCCAACCTTTGCTTACACAAGCCATGGCTAACCGAATCCTCGGGTGCCTTCCATCAATCTCATACCATGGAGGATTATCTATTTGCAAAATTAAGTTGCTTACTGATGAATCGAGCAAAACATGTGAAGAGAATTATTAGTAAAGTTTGATTAATGGGGCTGGGAACCCCATTGCCAGCTCTTTTTGCAAAATTATTGGATAAGCGGATGTGCCACTAGTCCATATGAAAGTCCGTCAAGAGTAAATGACAAGGTTGAAAGTTAAACACCACATACTTCCTCATGATCTATGAAACATTAACACAAATTGAGAAGCATTTTGAAGGTTTAAAGGTAGCGCATGAGAATTTACTTGGAATGGTTTGAAATGCCATGCATAGGTATTTATGGTGGACACTTTGGAATAACTTGGTTTTCATGTGTTTGGAAGCACGATCAGTGTTCCCGCTCAGTACAAGTGAAGGCTAGCAAAATACTAGGGAGCGACAAATCAAGAGAGCAGTAACTGTCATAATCATGCTTGCGGCAAAATAAATTAACTGAGGCATAAAAGTGATACAAGAACTCTGAAGCAATGTAAATCATCGAGGCTTAATTGACTCTTGTTCAGTCATATGCATGCGTGAGCATGTGCCAATTTAATTCAAACGAATTATTCAGAGGAGGATACCACAATATCATACCTATTTATGAATAAAACAATGCAAGCAAACATCCATGACATGCTACTCATATTAATAAATTGGAGCTAAACATGAGAGATCATGAACTACTAGACTTTATTAAATGACATATACCTCACATGAACCAACCAAGCATGCTCACATGGATGAGTATATGTACAAAAATGAAAATAAATAGAGTTCATACCAGCCTCTCACCACAATCCAATTGTCGAATATCGTCATTATTGCCTTTTCACTTGTGTAGCTTGAATAATATGGAATGAAAAACCACGCTCCAGCCACCGAAGACCATTGAACTCATAATGAACTTTACAAACCAAAGAAGAACAACAAATATTTTTGGTGTTTTCGAATTTGAGAACAAGAATAAAAGGAAGCAAGCAAACAAAGCAAAATCTTTTTGGATTTTCTTATAGCAAACCAACGATATCAAATAAAGCAAGATAAAAGCAAGAAACTAAAATAAACAAGTGGTAAAGAGAAACAACAGAAATATTTTTGGTATTTTTGTGTTTTAGGAAAGAAACAAAGTAAGAATAAGAAAATGAAAACTAAAAGAAACACAGAAAAGCAAGATGACAGAAATCTGCCAAAACTTGACAGCGATACAATAATCGATTTTAAAGAAATTCTTAAGCTGCTCAGCTCGAAAAGTGTTCAACTAATGAAAGTTAGATAACAACCTGGGGAACATGCACAAAAATTGGCAGCTCAAAATAACGTTCTGGCTGTGCGCACGATTTTTTTAGTAACAGTCCAGAATCTGTTTTCAGGTAGCACTTCCCCAAATATCATCTTCCTCTCATTAGAAAACCACTCAAAGAAACTAAACAAGTATGTACAAGTATCCAGCAACCATAATATGCAAATAATGGGTGATGCCGGTATACCTCCCCCCAAGCTTAGGCTTTTGGCCTAAGTGGAGATCAATCCCACGGTGCCACAGAAAAGGATGAAGGCTCCC
Source organism: Lolium rigidum (assembly GCF_022539505.1). Lineage (NCBI taxonomy): Eukaryota > Viridiplantae > Streptophyta > Magnoliopsida > Poales > Poaceae > Lolium > Lolium rigidum. The sequence continues at coordinate 255,905,049 of NC_061514.1, forward strand.
GAGATGCTGATGTGAAGAACTTGCTGCGTTGGATGACAAGTCAAGGGGTTCCTCGGCCTCCTCTATGTCGTCCCCTGCAGGATGGCCGCTCCTCTATGTATGCATCAAGTTCATCTTCTGTGACCGACAAGCTTTCCCTGAAATCAAGGTTAAACAAAGCAGGTGCAGGCAATACAACTAGCCTTTCAGATTTAGTTACTCTCCACTTTTTCTTGAAAAAGGGTTATCTCACTTCTAAACAACTAAAGCATCTTGCAAAACAAGTGGTACTACAGCAAGTAAAACAAGTGGAGGAAGAAAGAGATGTTGTTTAGTTCCTCTATGCATATAAAAAGTATTTGTTAACAAGGTTGATCAACTCTTGCCACCAAATAAATTTTACATAGCATAAGAAGAAATAAACCTCAAATCAATCATGTTACCTTGAATTGTATTGATATAGATCCAATCATAAGATTTTGATATCCTTCTTTAGGCTCATATATAGGACAATCGATAGTTCCAACTTTGATAGTTCTCACATTAGAAATAGTATTAACTCCACATACTTTATCAATCCTCTTGGGGAAATAGACGGTGTGCTCCCTATCATCAACATTGAAAGTAACCTTTCCTTTATTGCAATCAATAACAGCCCCTGCGGTGTTAAGAAAAGGTCTCCCAAGAATAATAGACATATTATCATCTTCGGGCATTTCCAACACAACAAAATCAGTTAATATCAAGCGGTTATTAGTAACTTGAACAGGAACATCCTCACATATACCAACTGGAATAGCGAGTAGATTTATCAGCCATTTGCAAAGATATATCGGTAGGTATCAACTTATCTAAGTAAAGTCTCTTATAAAGAGAAAAAGGCATAACACTAACACCGGCTCCCAAGTCACATAGAGCAGTTTTAACATAATTATTCTTAATAGAACAAGGAATAGTAGGTATACCGGGTCGCCCAACTTCTTTGGAACTTTGCCATTGAAAGAGTAATTAGCAAGCATAGTGGAAATTTCCTCATTGGGGATTTTCCTTTTGTTAGTAACAATATCTTTCATATACTTTGAATAAGGAGGCAATTTAACGAGCATCGAGTCAAAGGGATTTGCAAGAATAAAGGTTTCATCCAATCACAAAATTTATTATAGTGTTCTTCTTCCTTTGATTTTAGTTTCTTAGCAGGAAAAGGCATTTGCTTTTGCACCCAAGGTTCCCTTTCATTACCATGTTTCTTAGCAATAAAATTTTCTTTAGTATACTTTTTATTTTTATCTCGCTTTTCAGGTTCTTCTTCAACTTCTTCTTTATCAGAAACATCATTCTTATCATTACCATTATTATTATCATGTTCATTACCACTTTCGGTTTCAGCATCGGAAATAGAAATACTATTAGGATCATTAACGAGGTTCGGAGGATTCTACAACATTTTTATGTTTCTTCTTCTTTTTCTTAGAAGGAGCACTAGGTTCGATGCGTTGAGAATCTTGTTCAATTCTTTTAGGATGCCCTTCAGGATATAGAGGATCCTGGGTAGAGACACCACCTCTAGTTGTTACTTCGTAAGCATGTTTCTCTTTAGAATTATTTTGTAATAAGTCATTTTGCACTTTAGTGAGTTGATCATTTTGAGTTTGAACCATTTGAAAATGTTTAACAAGCATCTTAACATCATTGGAGGTTCTCTCCACAATACCATGCAAATTGCTAATAGCTTGAGAATTTTCCATTAGATGATTCTCTACTCTCATATTAAAATTTTCTTGCTAAACAATATAATTATCAAAATCATCTAAGCATTGCGCAGGAGGTTTTGAATACGGAATATCTTCCCTAGTAAAGCGCTGAAGGGAGTTTACCTCAATCATGGATGAAGGGGGAATTATCTCACATATATCTTCTATGGGGGGTAGATTCTTCACATCTTCAGATTCAATACCTTTCTCCTTGAGAGACTTCTTGGCTTCCCTCATATCTTCATCATTCAATTTAATTAAACCCCTCTTCTTCAATATTAGCGTTGGAATTGGTTCAGGCGTAGTCCAATCATCATGATTCCGGCCTATTTTAGCCAATAATTCTTCAGCTTCGTCTGGAGTTCTTTTCCTGAAAACACAACCAAGCACAACTATCCGGGTATGCCCTAGACTCAATGGTTAGTCCACTATAAAATATATCAAGTAGATCATTCTTTTCTAAATCATGTCCAGAGTCGAGCTACGATAAGAGAACAAAATCTTGCCCAAGCCTTAGGCAATTTCTCTTCATCTCCCTGGTCAAATCTATAAATTTTATGTAAAGCAACATGTTGAGCACTAGCAGGAAAGTATTTTCGAAAGAAAACATCACGCAAATCAGTTGGACTTTTAATAGAACCAGGAGGCAAATTATTATACCAAGTTTTAGCATCATCCTTTAATGAGAAAGGAAAAATTTTAGCGACAAAATAAGTACGCATCTTGACATCATCGGAAAACAAGCTACTCATAGAAGAAAGTTCAATCATGTGTGCTACAGACACTTTCTTTTTCAGTACCACAAAAGGGTGCTTTCTCTACAATAGCTATATGAGATAGATCAAGAGAAAAATCATAATCTTTATCCTTAATGCATATAGGAGATGTGGCAAATTTAGGATCGGGAGATAACTTATGTCTAACGAGTATATTGTGTGAGAAACTTTTTAATTTTACTTGCATCAGCGAGTAGCATTGCATCTATTAATAAAATCATCATTAAACTCCACATAATCTTCATCGGGATCATCACTAGAATAATCAAGTTCGAGTGAATTAACGGGTGTAGTAGCATTAGGAGTTTCGGTATTTTCAATTTGTCTAGACCTAGCAATTGTAGCATCTAGAAAGAATCCCAATGAACCACTATCATCAAGCACAGCAGAAGCATTATCAATATTATGAGAGTTTTCAGATTCAGCAGAAGTACCAGCAAGTGAAGCTTGTGGCGGTGAAACAAGTTTATCAATCACAGATGGTGAATCAAGAGCAGCAGAGGTACTCAGAGTTGTACCTTTTCTTGTAGTGGATGGTAATATGGCGATTTTAGGGTCGCGAGTTTCACCCATGATGGAGAATTTGCAGCGAACAATATCAATCCAAGTGAACTTCCAAATAAAGCTATGCTCCCCGGCAACGGCGCCAGAAAACGGTCTTGATAACCCACAAGTATAGGGGATCGCTGCAGTCTTCGCGGGTAGTAAAACCCAATTTATTGATTCGACACAAGGGGAGACAAAGAATACTTGAAAGCCTTAACGACGGAGTTGTCAATTCAGCTGCACTTGGAAACGAGACTTGCTCGCAGGAGTTTATCGGTAGTAACAGTTTTATAGCGATAGCAGTAGTGAAATAACAGCAACGAGTAACAGAGACAACAGTAGTGATTATAGTAAACAGCAGGATTAAAATATTGTAGGCACGGGGACGGATAACGGGCGTTGCATGGATGAGAGAAACTCATGTAACAATCAAGCGGGGCATTTGCAGATAATAATAAAACGGTGTCCAAGTACAAAGCAATCAATAGGCATGTGTTCCAATTATAGTCGTACGTGCTCGCAATGAGAAACTTGCACAACATCTTTTGTCCTACCAGCCGGTGGCAGCCGGGCCTCAAGGGAATCTACGAGGATATTAAGGTAATCCTTTTAATAGAGTACCGGAGCAAAGCATTAACACTCACGTGAACACATGTGATCCTCACATCACTACCATCCCCTCCGGTTGTCCCGATTTCGTCACTTCGGGGCCATTGGTTCCGGACAGCGACATGTGTATACAACTTGCAGGTAAGACCATAAACAATGAATATCATGATGAAATAATAACATGTTCAGATCTGAGATCATGGCACTCGGGCCCTAGTGACAAGCATTAAGCATAACAAGTTGCAACAATATCATCAAGTACCAATTACGGACACTAGGCACTATGCCCTAACAATCTTACACTATTACATGACCAATCTCATCCAATCCCTACCATCCCCTTCAGCCTACAGCGGGGGAATTACTCACACATGGATGGGGGAAACATGGCTGGTCTATGGAGAGGCGTCGGTGGTGATGATGGCGATGATCTCCTCCAATTCCCCGTCCCGGCGGAGTGCCAGAACGGAGACTTCTGGCTCCCGAGACGGAGTTTCGCGATGTGGCGGCGTTCTGGAGGGTTTCTGGCGACTTTGACTTCTCTCCGTGCGTTTTTAGGTCGAAGGCGATAAGTAGTCCGAAGGAGAGCGTCGGAGGCCGGCCGAGGGGGCCACACGCTAGGGCCGCGCGCCCCCCTCCTGGGCCGCGCCGCCCTAGGGTGTGGGGCCCTCGGGCCTCCACCTGACTTGCCCTTCTGGCTCCGTGAGTCTTCTGGAAAAATAGGACCTTTCGTATAAATTCCGAGGATTTTCTCCGAAAGTTGGATTTCCGCACAAAAACGAGATACCAGAACAGTTCTGCTGAAAACAGCGTTAGTCCGTGTTAGTTGCATCCAAAATACACAAATTAGAGGCAAAACAATAGCAAAAGTGTTCGGGAAAGTAGATACGTTTTGGACGTATCAGCCGACCATGTGGAGATGGTTGAGGAAAATGAAACAAAATTGGGTGACCCTTCCTAGTGTTTTCATGTAGAGGAACTCTTCTTCAATGAAGATATAGAGGTGTCATAGAGCTTTCCTAGTTTCTCCATCAACTGAGATGGTGTGAAGCTAACTCTTCTTCAATAAAGATGTAGAGATGTCATAGTTTATCTTTTGAAGTATCTTCTTCAATAAAGATATAGAGATGTCATAGGACCACCATTGCGCCCGCATCAATTGAGATGCCGGAACGCTACCTCTTCTTTCAAGATATAGAGATGTCGTAGTCTATCTTTTGAAGTATCTTCTTCAATAAAGATATAGAGATGTCATAGGACCACCGAAGTGTCCGCATCACTTGAGATGCCGACATACTATATCCACAAGAGAAACTGATTCTCTTTCGCATGCTATATCCACAAGAGAAACTGATTCTCTTTCACATGCTATATCCACAAGAGAGACTATTCTCCCTCTCTTGTCTCTTTTAGATAGCTCTGTTAGTGTCTTTCTTGATGGTTTGCGAGTACAATTCCAATGTACTCACGGCTTTGTCCCTGGCTATTTACTTCACCAGACTTGAAGGAACACGACGGATGAAGAAGGAGTTGGCGACGTCTATGCGAGCTAGGAACGTCTTCCCAGTCAGTTGCCTGTAGGATTATGGCAGATGACTTGGGTACTGCGACTGTCTGAAGTGATGATGCTACTCGATGTTTAGTTAGGCCCTTCGAGGCTATTATGTAAGTATTGGTCATGTGACCATGTTGTAATTTTCTTATTCCGCTTTGTAATGGATGGTGTAATTTGATATCAGTTCGGTTATGTGTTCACGGCGCACTGATCATGGGATCGTGAACTGTATACATAACAGGGAATTTCGGACAGCTAGTCCGGGGTCCCCACAGAAGTCCCGTGGGATAAAGATATTTTCCGTCTAAAGGTTGGGAAAGAAGATGATATGAAGTTGGAGTTCTTCAAGTTTCCCCATGTTGCTAAGATTGCCGGAAGACGTGAAGCGTTAGCAAGGCGGAAACAAGAGGTGAATCTCGGAGAACTCTGGGGGCTACTGTTGTGGGTATACTTCATGGGTGTACCATCGACAGTGCCTGGATCCGGCAAGCCCGGGTGGCCCACAGACGGTGATGTGGCATGTGGCCCATCGGGCGGCCCAGTTGCTGTTGATCATGAAGGATGAGGTCCAGCCCAGGGTCGGGAAGCCGGATCCTAACCGACCTTCGGAGGAGGCCGGATCCGTGAAGGCCCGTGAGGAACCTGGATCCGGTACGACGTAGATGGAAGGCGGATCCTTGACGTACACGGCAAGACATTGTACTGTAGTTAGGCAACCTGTAATCCGGCTAGGACTCTCCATGTAAACCCTAGATCCGTGCGCCTTTATAAGCCGGATCCCGGGAGCCCTAGAGGCACAACCACAACTCATTGTAACAACGCGAAAGCGCCCAGATAATTTCAGACAAGCAGCAGTAGGCCTTGCCATCGTGCAGGTGATCCGAAGCTGGGTAAATCGCGTACCACCGTCCCGAGGACTCTCCGCCCTATGGCCCCTACTTCTTCTCCCGTCCATGAGGATCCCTCCTCTGGAGTACCGTCGAATAGGCAACGACAGACAACGAGATTATATTATTTGGATAAATGATATGATGGATATTCCCAATGATCAAAGTCACCACATCGAGTTCAGCGTTATGATATTTATGAAAGCGTAGTAACCTAATCCTTAGACCATGAGACCATATCTAATCACATTCTCTGGAGTATACTTTTGCTGTATCAACCGCTACACCGTGATAGGGTAGTCATAAAGGTGTAGTTAGGTATTTCAATGGGATGGTTCAGGCATATGTATCAAGAGCAGGATTTGTTCATCCGCGTGACGGAAGATACTCTGGGTCCACTTAGTGAGATTACATCCGAGTTGCAACACATGAGTAGGTCATGAGGATGGAATCGAACGGAGCGAGATAAATAGCCTTGTCGGTAACGAGATCGAACTAGGTATCGTGATACCGATGATCAGGTCTCAGACGAGTGTCGGTATCAAAGTAACAAAGGGAATGGGATATGACGTAATATCACATCTTCGTAGAATACATGGGGGGTCACTATTGTTCTCCAGAACACCCTGCTGATCATTGATCGGAGAGTTTCTCCATCATGTCTGTTCATTCTCAACCGTAGGGAAACACACATAAGGATTCAACGAAATTATAAATGATTTTGTATTCGGAGTTGAGAGATATACCCTAAATAGGATTCCGGTAAAATCCGAAAGGTGTTCGAAATAGTTCGGGAGGTGTCTCGAACTTATGGAAATTAAGGATATGCTTAATATTTAATTGAATGAATTAATATATTAAAATATATTCAATTATATAAAGGTATGATGGAATGAAACTCGTCAATGTGCACGCCCGCTTGGCAGGCCGGAAGACCTAAATTTTATCCGTGAACGGTGAACCGGTTCAAAGGAAGTCTTTGGATCGCCCCGCCGGAGATGGAGAAGCTCTTGGTCCTCCCAGCCTGGCCGTCATGGCTGGCGGCTGCCTCAAGATTGGTGAGGGAACCCTGATTGGAGCAATGAGTAGCAGGAAGCGCCATTTTTCCTTGTCTTTCACGGCTCAGGGCATCTCCAACGGGACGACCCATCCCGCGCCCGCGCGTTCGGATGGGTCCAGCCGGACAAAAACCCGGCCCAACGCGGGGACGCACCGCAAAAGCGGACGACCGCGGCGTCCGGAACGGCGCAAACCCGGCCCAAATATGGGTCGGGTTTGCGTGGCCGCGGATGGCACGCGGCGTCCTCGCGTGTCCGCCCTGTCCGCGTGGCTGGCCCACCTGTCGGTGCCCCAGTCCTATTAAATGTGGACTGGGGAAGGGGACTGTCCCTATCCAGTCCCCACTTTCCACTCCGGCCGCACGCGCGAGCTCGAAGCTTCCGCGCCACCATGGCCCCGAAGCGCGAGTTCGAGCCGTCCGCCAACGACCACGAGGCCGGCAGCAGCCGGCAAGTCGCCCCGCCGGCGTTCGCAATGGGGCCGCCGGCGCCTCCCAGACGCGACCGGATCTACGTCACCGTAGCGGTGGCGCAGATGTTCTGGGACGCCGGCGTCCCAATGCCGTGGGGGGACGTGCACCTCCCCACGGCCGGCACTCGAGCCCGGATCGGGTTCCGGTGTCGCCCATCCCGGGCTCCGGCCGCGCCCGCTACGCCGAGATCCGGAGGCGCCGCGCTCGGCTGCCGGCGGACCTCCGGCAGGGACCCCGCGTGCGGCGACGCAAGTCCCAACTGGGACTTGTGGTTCGAGGTGGAGCACGATGCGCGCCGGCGCACATGCTTCACATCCGCGACGGCGCGGCCTCGCGCGCAGCCAGGCACACCTGCTAGGCGGGCTGGCCGCCGCCCCGGCGGCCTCTACATCAACGAGCCCGCGCCCCAGCCCCGGCCGCAGCCCCGGGAGGAGGAGAACGACCCGGAGCTGCGGGCGGCGCTCGCGGCGTCCCGTGAGCGAGCGGGACCTCGACGAGCTGGCCAAATGGCCGCTCCTCGCCGAGGCGCCGCGCACCTCCGCGTCGGAGGAGGCGGCCAGGAAGGCCCAGGAGGACGCCCAGGCGGAGGCGTGGTCCTTCCTCGAGCTGGCGCGCCGTCAGGAGGAGGCTACGCGTCAGGCGGCGCTCCGGGAGGAGGAGGAGCGCCGGGCCGCGCGCCTGGCGGAGGAGGAGCACCTGGCCACGCAGGCCGCAGCGGAGGAGGAGCGCCTGGCCACGCAGGCCGCAGCGGAGGAGCAGCTCCGGCAGGAGTCCGCACGGAGGGCACGGCTGCGCAGGCCGGCGAGCCCGCACTCCGCCTGGGAAAGGGCGCAGTGGGAGCCCTGGCCGGAGTCCCCGGTGCCCTCCGGCGTGTCGAGCCGGAACAGCGCGTCGCCGCCGGGGCGTCGTCGTCATCGACGCCGACGATGACGAGTACTCACCGGGGTAGTATCGCCGGCGGCCACCGTGCTCGCAAACCTTGTCTAGGGTTTCTTTTTTTTAGTTTAAAGCCCATGTAGGGCTTTCTTTTGTGTAAAAATTGCCCAAAATAGGGCTAAGTTTAATTAACCACTAGTTTAATGTTATTTTTGGCTGTTTTCCTTTTTTATTTTTATTTTTGTTATTTTAATTACATATGTGGTGCGTCCGCGCGTTGGGCGCAGCGTGCGACCCAAACGGACACGCAGACGCGGGGCGCTATCCGGGTATCCGTTCGGCCACCCAAACGATCCAAAACGGACGGCCCAGCGGTGCGTTTGGATCGCCCGGTTGGAGATGCCCTCAGCCCCTGGTCTCCTCTATCATGTGGCGCGCAGAGTGGGTGCTACCGATCGCGGGCGTGGGACAGCTAGTGCTCGACTATTGGGCCTTGTACCTCTGGACGGTGGGGTCACCCCTCGGATACCTCTGGAGACTCTCTGCTGCTGAGGTCACCACACCCCGGGCGCGCGCTGGCATGGTGACGGAAGGGCGACCGAGTTTGAACTTTGAAGGGGGGAAGCAAGCAAGCGGGCGGGCGGTAGACGATAAAAAAGGAAACACGCCGCCCCTCCATCCTCCATCCTCCATCCTCCTCCTCTTCCTCTTCCACCGCCGCCTCCTCCACCTCCGCTTCTCCATCCTCTTTCACGCCGCCTCCACCTCCACCTCCTCGCCTCTCCCCTATGGCCGCCCCCGCCGCCGCCGACCTGCTGCTGGACCGCGCTGTCTGGCTCGCATGCGCCGGTCCCTTCGCACGCCTCCCCTCCGTCGACGCCAAAGTCTATTACTTCCCAAGAGGCCACGCCGACCAGTGCCGCGGCGCCGACCTTCCGCTCGATCTGCTCCTCCACGACGCCAAACAACGCTGCACCGTCAAATCCATTGAGCTGCACTACCGCCCCACCACGGATGAGCCTTACGCGGTGATTACTCTAGCCCCTGACCCGGAGCTTGAGCTGTTACTCCCGGCCATCCAACAACAGGAGGAGGCCACGGAGATGAGGTACTGTCTCAGGCATCTCACTGGCACCTCCGACGACCGGTCTCCCATTTCCATCACGTCCTGCGCGCTCTCCATCTTCCCTCCCCTGCCACTCGGCCAAGATAACCAAGATCTGCAGGCTGCGGATGTGCACGGCCGCCGCTACATCTTCAACCACTCCCTCAAAGGCGGGAAGCACAGGCTGATCAAAGGCTGGAGCCGTTACTGCGGAGATAAGAGGTACAACATCGTCTTGAACAGCAACGCCGTCGTCTTCATACGCCCCCGCGCGGCAGAAGCACGCTTCATCATCGGCTCGCGCCGCGGCCCCGGGCCAAGCCTTGACATCGCCAGCGACCAAGTCGGCAACGTCGTGCAAGCCACACAGGCCGCGGTGGCGGGAGCCCAGTCCTTCACCGTCATCTACTACCCGCGCCAGGGCTGGCCGTTCGTCGTGCCGAGGAAGGAGGCGGACGACGGGCTTGCCTTCGACTGGCAGGTCGGGATGGACGTCCGCATGCGCGTCCCAGTGGATCCCCATGAGGTGCCGGAGAGCAGGGAGGACGACGAGACACCAGACTTCTTCCACGGCGTCATCAGCCAGGTCAACAACGCCAACTGGTGCAAGCTCCAGGTTTGTCACCAACTCACCATCCACCCCCCATCCATAGATGCTACTTTAACCTTATGCGCATGATCTGACTATCTGATATCTGATGATGATCCACCAAAGTGTTACAATTTCCATGTTACCACACCATGCGATGCGATGCGAACCCCTTTGCTGATGGTTTATGCACATAGTCTCATGATCCACAACCAATTCTCTTTCTTATACTCTGTAGTACTGCATCATTATTTTCAACATCATGTCGCATGATATTTAGTATCGGATTGGGGAACTTACCTTCCACACTGCCACTGTTCCTTTGGCTGACAGGCGCCTCTGATGCAACAGAGTGTTGTCTGCACATGTAACTGCAACTTCTTACTAATTTCTCCTTGTACTTTCTCTGAAATCACTCCACCTATCTGCACTGATGGACATGCTTTCCGGTGTAGCATTTTGTTTGACAGAAACATCAGGCAAAGCATAAGTTGCTGCCATTGCATCCTGCATACGAGTGCTTGCGTTATTCTTCTGATTTTTGTGATAACTTTGTACCGAGTAACCGCATCCATCTTCTTTTGATTCCCTTCATAATCTTTACTAGATGCTTCTGGAAAATTCTAGGTTCTGCATTTCCTCTATTTGCATTTTCTGTGCTAGGATATGCATTAAGCTCATGACAACAAAATGGAGATTCAAATTTCAGATTCTTTCCGAATGTAGCATTTTGTTTGACAGGCAAAGCTGTACTACATCGTTAGTACCGGATGCTGATACACGTTTATAATTAGGAAACTTATCTTTCACACTGCTAATGTTCCTTTGGTTAAGAGGCGCATCTGATGCAACAACAGAGTGTGCCCATGTAACTGCAAGTTCCTACTAATTTCTTGCTATTCTTTCTCCAAAAGCAATTCACCATCTGCACCCACGGACATGATTTCCCGATGTGGCATTCTGTTTGACAGGCAAATCACACAGTAGGATGTAGGAACACTTTTGGATATATTGCTCACTGATCGTAAGTGACCTGCCATTACATCCTGCTCTTACTAGCACTGCCTTGATTTTAGTGATCACTTTGTACCCAGTAACATACTTCTCAGTACGTACATCCAATGAGATCCAAAGTATTTCTGCCAACTACTGCAGGATTAGCATACTTCTTAGTACATGGTTGGACATTCATGTCAAAAACTTGTATCTTTCATCTGTACTGTCACATTTACATGGTTGGACATTCATGGTAAAGACCTGATGCATCTGCATTTACGTTTGCAGGTGGCTTGGGCACCATCCTCTGTTCCAACTCCAGATGGAAATGTGAATGCTTGGCAGGTAGTGCTAAAGGAGGAGGAGGAGGCACCATCCAGAAAGCGTGCAACTTCGCCCGCCATAGCATTAGACGCACCATCTTCATCCCGCCAGAGGATCATCTAAGTTGGGTTCCTTGTGACATTGTTGACTACTGCTACAACAGGCTTAGAAAGCCTTCTTACCACTTGCTTTTTGGCGGACATCTTTTTGATCTAGACGTTGTGCTGAGATGCTGATGAAATTCCTAGTTTCGGTTTGTTATAAACGAGCATTGCAATGATTCTGGGGAGTGCTTAATTTCCAAGTAAAAATGTCACCAGTTATGTTTGCCAATTTGCACTAATTTTTTGGTATTCTTTCTCTGAAATCAATCCACTATGTGCACCGACTGACATGCTTCCCAGATGTAGGCAACGCATGTAGTAGGATTTAGGAACACTCGGTATTGCCCATTGATCCTAAGTGGCCTGCCATTGCATCCTGCTTATGAGTTGTGGCGTTGTCCTTCTGATTTTACTTATAACTTTGTACCTAGTAAAAACATCTCCACTCGGGAGCCCTAAAGACCACCTAAAGGGCTATGGGGGTGCTGGCGTAAAAAATCGTGTCCAGCCGCCCCCACCCCCAAATTTACTTTGGCGCCGGCCCGGTCCAGAAACTAATCCAGCGTTCTCAAGCCGAACCGAATCCACGGGGCGCTGGATGGGCTTGAGTTGGTGGGAAAGCATGGCAGGAAGACTGCAGGCAAACTGGCCGGTCATTGTGGGCCAGCCTACTCAGCGGCTGTGGACCGGTCGTCTTCCTCATAGCCTTCCGCGCCGCGTCAATATCCTTTGCGTCTACTCGCTTTCACCTCCTTCTCACCTTCAGCCTTTCTAGCGGCGGCAGGCATTGATGCTTCCCGTCGATTGGGAACGCGTCGACGTTAATAGCCGCCAGCGCCTCCCCCTCCCCCGCTATAAAAACCGCCTTTGTCGCCATTGTTTCTTCCCCGTCCAAGCACTCCCCCTCCAGCAAGCAGAAACACCGAACATAACACCGAGAGAGGTCAGCTGAGCACCCCCACCCTTCCCATGGAGTTGCTCGTCAACAAGGCGCACGCTGTGGCAGGCACAATACCCCATCCCGTCGGACATGCGATGTCCGTCGGGATGCTCCTCAGCGTAGGCGGGCTGCCGCTACCGTCCGTGCGTGTCGGGTCGGCGCGGGGGGCAGCCATCTACGAGAACATCTGGTCTGCGCTCACGCAGGAGGAGCGCAACGTCTCGTGATGGGACACCGACAACAACATCACATGGCCGACCTTCTTCACCCGGCAGCGCGAGGACATGATCGCTGTGTATGACGGCAATGGGCCGCCGCCGGAGAACTTCAACTCCACCAGAGAACAGCACACCGCGTTGGGAACAACCCGCCGCTCACGATGCCTCCGCCGCAGCCGCGGCCAAAAGCACGCTGCCTTGGAGGAGGTGGGACACTAGCCGCCAACATGCATCGTCTTCCTCGCGTTCCTCTTCCTTGCACTCCACCTCCTCCCACACCCGCTACGCCCTACTCGACGATGTCTCCCCGCCTCCTCGCAACGATGAAGCAGGAGCCCGATGAGTTGCCATCGCAGGCGTGCAGGCGGCGCCATCATCATCCGCGGCCGTCGCACGCCTTCTCTCCCCACTGCCTTCTGCAGCCAAAGCGCGAGACGAGGGAGTGGACGTCGCCAAGTCGACAACCCTCCAGCTGAAGGTGGAGGAGGACCCGGAGGAGTTCCCGGTCCAGTGGATCACCGAGCGGGCCTCGTTTGAGAAAACGACGAGTTCCTCGAGCAGTGGTTGGCGGCGTATCACCGTCGCGAGGAGGCCAAGCGTGCACGCCTCCTCGTCATGTTCATCGACCTAGATGAGGATGGCGACCCGATCCGTCGAGCATGCAGCTTGGACGCGACGACGCCGGCCAGGGCTGCAACTACTACGCGCCGTCAAAGTACGAGCCCGACGACGACGAAAAAGAGGAGGACTAGGCGGCGGCGATATACCAGCGTTTAGGCTTCGGACATGGCCACCATTAGAATTAGGTTTTTTTTAAGAGCTCTTTTACGGTGATTGGCATGAAACTTAGGCTCCGTGTAATTGAACCTAGGTTCCGCCTAATCTAATTTTTCATGACTGTTGCTTAAATCGGTGTTAAATTTTGTGTAACTTCTACGATGCTATAACAATTCTAAACGGATGATTTTAGGATCAGATAAAAGAAAGGCTCATCAAATTAGAATAGATGCGTTGGTAAAATTCCTTGTATCCTCGGTACTCATCGTGGTCGTGGCCTTCTTTCCAGAGTGCACGCCGCCGCAGCCGCCGCCCCTCCCTCTGTCCCGGCCCCCTCTCCTCCGTCGCGGGGATCAATGGAGAGTCATGGTCCCGTCCCCTCCGTCGCAGCCCCCGTCTCCTCCCTCGCAGCCTCTGCCCTACCTCTGTCGCCGAGATCGCCAGGAGAGTCACGGCCCGTACCCCGTTGCAGCCCCCTCTCGTCCATCGCGGGAATCGCCGGGAGAGTCACACACCCGTACCGTCCGTCGCGGGGATCGGCCGGAGTGTCGTTGGGATCGCCGCGAGCATCCAGCTCCTACATGATTAGTGCGCCTGAGATCACGGCGGACGCGTCTCTACCTCCTCGTCCACATTGCTTCCTTCGATCGCCTCTCCACTGTCGGTAAGCTCTAATTCATCAAAAAAGTTACTCAAGGGAGAAGGGGCTACTAAAGCATAATTGGGCACATTTGTCTATAAATTTACTCCATTGTCTAGATTGGTAGACATGTCGCTCGAGTACTACCTAATATTGGCACAACATGGTTCATTTGCTTTGTAACTCAGCCGACTTGATCAATGTTGCTTACTTGATTCCATATGAAACTGGAATAATGATTTAAGTAAGTATGGTTAGCTGTTTAACTTAGAGACTGAAAGTAGCGGGAGATTATGATTAACAGTGGGTGGTTGCAGTCAAATTAAGCTGCTGTTGGGCCTGATCCCAAGGCTATGATCAGATTGCAGTTTTTTGTTGGCGTTCCCTGGGCTGCGTCGTGCGAGTTCGATGAGATCGACAGAGTTTCCGTCGGCGTCCCATGCACCGCGTTTAACGATCTGTTTTTCCGTAGCAGTACCTAATCCGGCGAGTCGCCGATCCGTCAGCTGGAATTGGATTATGTTGCATCACGTCTCGATCGGTCATCCACATCGCCAAGAACGGTATGATTTTCGAGTTGATTGGATCCCACCGATCCATTCGTTGATTCCGAAGGAAGATCCGTTCCGCCGCAGCGACGACACGGCAAGGCAAACATGAGTTTTGCCCGATCAGGCACTTATTGAATCAACGTCTACGGAATTAAATCGTTGCTTCCTCACGTAGAAGCTACATCTACCAGGAGTACATCGATCAGCTGGATCGACCAAGTCCCGGGGCGAGGTATCAAAATTCAAAACCAATCTACTGCACTGGTCTATTTCACGTGAAGCCTCCTATTTCTTTAATCTCCAATTGTTACGTCCACCAGACATATATTACCAGGTGTTGTTTACCTCAGTTTTTGCCCTGCTATTTAATTCTACAAAGAATTTTCTCTGGCTTGTACTACTTTGCACCACAGATTTATTAATTCATGGCTACCATGAAGTTCGATATTTCGCTGATGGATGAATGGTGACAAAGGTTTTTCCTATGGCAAGCTAAGATGAGCGTTGTTGGTGCAAGCTAATTATGAGGATATAATGGACAATTTAAGGTGGCGTTTGTTGGCTTATGGCCTGTCAGAAGATATTATAAATGCAAGTTCAGATGTTATGTTGCTGCAATTACATGAAGAACATAATTTAGTTATCAAAAAAAATGGAGGAGGTAATTTTTATGCATGTTGGTAGCCAGCATTATACTCTCTACTCTCAGAGTTTTTGCTGTTATGCATGTGAAAGTTTTGCTTTGTTAGTTAAGTTCGTGATGAAGATTATTTGAGGTGCAAGAAGGAGATTATTTTCTGCGAGATACTACAACATTTAGTACTGTAAGTTTCAGTGCAATTCAGTTGTCTTTGCTCTTTCAAGAGGGGTCTATTGCAGAGTTGAAGCTCCATTGCATGTTGAGGTTCCTTTATCCGACGGTTGTTCTACAAAGAAAGTTTTAACCATGTCATGGATTTTTCATTAACCTTTGTTAGAAGTTTTTTGTGTACGTGATGTCCTTCGTACCAGATTCTCTTGCATGATTATGTTTGCTGAGGTTTGTTCTTTCAAGTTGTAGCACGTACAGATTCCATGAGATGAGTTTTTCACAATGTTACGTGCACGAAGATGTTGCACTATGAGCTATGCGCTCGTTCAGGCACCATATGAGAGATGATGACTTATATCATTAGGTGATTGAGAGGTTTCAGTTTTCTTTGAGGTCAGTGGCACAGACTCAGACTTTTGCTGGGGTTTTACAGGATACTCAGGTTCATATGTCTGCTTTGTTGACAGTTGTGTTGTTTTCTGGACGACTCAAGATTGATTTGCTCAATTTGACTTCATGAGAAGTTTATTAGTCCTATGGACGTTTCAAGCCACAAGGTTTACTTGTGATAACTTTAGTTGAGGAGTTGAATGCTATCTATGACTTTACTTGTTTTATTGTATGGTGATCCGAAATCTGTTTACCTGTTGTACTATGGAAGGACTCCTAACGGACTATGGCATACCAAACGTGCTAGACATAGCACATAACAACTCTATTTCGTGTCCGCCAAGAAAGAGAGTTGTTTGCTCATATATATAGTCCCAGGTTGTCATAGAATAGATGAGAGAGAAAGATACACATATGGACAGCACGTAGAGGGTCTATCCTCTTGTGTATTGTAATACTCCTCCAATTATAGTGAGAGCGCCGCCGTGCGTTTCGTGGTTTTCCCGTTTGTGTTTTTCACGTAAAAATTTGTGTTCTTGTTCTTGTTTGATCTACTTTTATTTGCGCGGTTTTATAGCAAAAATTGTACGGATGAACCAAAAAACAACAGACGAAGACAGACCAAACCGCGGAAACGCTTCTCCCTTTATAAATTAAATAAATATATTTGAATGCCCGTGCGATTGCTACAATCATTTAATTATAATACACATAGATCTACAATGAAAAAACTCTATCTCCACACAAAAAAATTCACGATGCAAAAAATATTTTGAGGACAATGTAGAAAAATCCCGAAGAGGGCTTTTGCTCCCGGCACCAACGACAGCGAGGCCAGCAGCAGCCGCCGTCCTCCGCCGACGCTGAGGGCCGGGGGAACCGCGGCGGTCTCTACATCGAAGAGGCCGCCCACGTCGGTGCGGCATTGGCGCAACCCGCGCCGCTGCTGCCGAAGCCGGAGGAGGAAGATGACCCGGACATGCGCGCCGCTCTGGCGATGTCTGCGGAGGAGGAGGAGGAGGCGAAGTGGCCGCATATCGCGGCGGTCATTCGCACCTCCGCGATGGAGGAGGAGGCCTGGCATGCGGTCGAGGACGCCGAGGCCTAGGCATTGCTCGACCAGGTCCGCCGGGAGGAGGAACGACGCGACGGCGCGAGGAGGCCCGGCTCATCCGCGAGGAGGAGATGCGCCAGGAGGCCAGACGTCTCGCGTGGCAGGAGAGGGTGCTCCGCCTCAGGGAGGAGGCGCAGCTCCGGGCTGCCGCGACGGAGCAGCGGGCGGCTCCGGACGCTTGCTCGTCCTGGGAGGGGGACCTATGGTCGTCGTGGCCGAAGTCCTCCAAACCCTAGGATAGGGTTTTTTATTTGTTTTAATTTTAAAGCCCATATAGAGGGCTTCTTAAATTTGCCCAAAATAGGGCATATGTATAAATTTGCACACAATAGGGCATATGTTTAATGAAACTTCGTTACGTTTAAATTTTTCTTTTGATTTTGTGTTTCCTCACATATGTGATGCGTCCGCGCGTTGGGCGCAGCGTGTGACCCAAACGGACACGCGGACATGGACCGCTGTCCGGGTATCCGCGCGGCCACCCAAACGACCCAAAACAGACGACCCATCGCGGCCGTTTGGGTCGCAGCGTTAGAGATGCCTTATAGACTGCCTAACCCAACATGATTTCCGGTGAACTGATTCTTAACAGAAGGAAGAATAAGTAAAACAGAGATTTTCCTAAAAATCAGCGTGAAACTCGTTAGTTGCTAATCGCTAGTGCGAGGTCGTTATGGTACCATATAAATGAGCGGATCAAGTTAGTTGCTATCGCATCAAACTCCATCGACGCCATGAGCCATCTACCTTGTGCGTCAAAGAAGAAAAACCATGTTCCGCACCCGGCCCTTTCCGACCATGTCGTGGAGGAGATCTTCGCGCGGCTTCCGGCCAAGATGGTGTTCAGGCTCCGCTGCCTCTCACGCGCTTGGGCCGCCACCCTCTCCTCCGATGGTTTCGAGGACCTCCATCTACGCGCCGCCAACCTCCATGGCGGCCCCAGGATCATGTGCATGGACGACGACGACGGGGGGACACGAAAGGGGCTCGCGTCGTCGCTCGACCGCCCTGGCGGCGCACCGTTCCTGGACGCCCCACGGATCATCACCGGATACTGTTACCCACCCCTCATCACCCGAGACATGCACGATCACCCGCTCTACAAGAGAGCCCCGCACCTCACCACACAACCGTGCCGCGGCCTCGTCGTCCTAGAAGCTCTGGAAGCAAGGCTCTTTCATGTCTTCAATCCATCCACCGGCCAGATTGCAACCCTTCCAGAGGGCCGAACGACGGGCCCCAGAACTTATATTGGCCCATACTATGCACACTTCGGGCTCGGCTATGACGCGCGCACCGGCAGACACAAAGTTGTTCGCGTTCATTACCGCGGTTGTGCCGGCCGATTCCCACTGTCCATGGGAGCCGGATGCGAGGTCTACGACATAAACAACGCCAACTCCGAGGGGTCATGGCGCGCCATCGGTGCGAAGCCGACATGCTGGATAGACTCTTACAACAGAAACGTCTTTATGCAAGGGCACTGCTATTGGTTAGCACACCAGAAATTGTGCCCTCGAGAGGATCTGATTCTTCTCATCTTCTCCATCAGCAACGAGACATTTGGGACCGTATCGCCACCGCCGGGTGTGCGTGACGACAATCCGTATCATCATAGCTCTTATGACCTGACCGAGCTCAATGGAAGACTATGCATTTTCCGCCCATTCTCCAGGTTGCATAAGCAATACGACGTTTGGCTCCTAAACGGACATGGATCGGATGCAGCTTGGGATCTTCACTGTCGCATTGACATAGACATGTCTCCGCAGCTTACAAAGTTCATGTTCAGGCCCTTAATGGATAACTACAAGTTTTCCATGGCTCCACTTGCCATTGTCGACAACGGCCGCCGCATCCTGCTGCTCACCGAACCTGACTCGCCAATAGCAATATGTGCATACACTATCGACACCGGCGACGTTGAGAGCCTCATTGACATGGGTGCCACAGTAAACCTGGCTGCAGTGTACGAGGAAAGCATCGCCACTCCCGGGTGCCAGCCGCGTGTGGACATTGCCTTGATTTCCTCATCATCTACACAGGCCCTGGGGATAATATTACATCTGCTGCCAATGCACACCCATGGAAACCTTAAGCTTGTTTGTCGGAGCTGGCGCTGCATGATCGAAAGTGACATCTGGCGGCGCATACACCGCAAAATTTAACTTGGCTTATTTCATTTTGTGCCTTGGTGAGTCGTCTCATGTGAGCTATACAAGTATTAGTTTTTAGTTAATAAACATATCATCGGAAAGCTTTCTTCTTTGTTTGTTTGGAAATGGTTTGTGTTGATCTTGTTGAGTATGTGTGATAAGTTGCTCTTGTGTGACTCTGCTTGATTTTGGTTGAGCTGACTGGGCATATGGCCCAGCCTATTTAAAAACATAGTATAATTTATATTATGGCTAGTGGGGATATACTTGCAAAGTATTTTTAAAAATTAAAACTATTTGCCAAATAAAACTATTTTCAATGTTTCTTCTTTGTAAACCCCTAGATCCTTACTCCATACAGAAGGAGTGTTATTTTCAAAATAATAGTTTATAAAAAATCATAAATGCATCTCACTCTTTGTGTGCATTTTTTTCACAAATGAATTTTATATACTGTGTTTGGATGCATAGAATTTGAGTGTGGAATTAAATTGGACTAAAATATTCCAAACCCAAGGTGGAAATGAATTGGCTTCTAATTTGATTCTATCGTTTGGATGTGTTCGGAAATTGTTGTTGGAATCAAATTTTGTAAAAATTCCAAATCTTGTTTGGATGAACAAACTATGGAATTTTATGAATTTTGTCCACAACACCTGGCTGGCAGGACGAAGCTACCAGGGGCCGGAATCAGCCGGAATTCCTTCTAGGTATTGGCAGTGGCCGGAATCAGCCGGAATCCCGTCCAGGCGGCGACGACCACCAAGCGGAACGTCGGGGCAGGAGGGACTCCTACAGGCGAGTTCGGGAGCTCGGCGGCAGTTGCAGGGCCCATGGCGGGGGCAGATGATGGGCCTGCGGTGCCGGCGGCAAGGGAGACGAGGAGGAGGGTTGAACCTGCACGACACCGCCGGTCGCCGGTCAGGTCGGGAGCAACGGCGGAGGAGGACAGCGACCGTCGGGTCGGTCATGTGGTCTCTCGCGTTTGCACGCCAATCCGAGGTCTAGAGCTCGGAAACGACGCAAGTGAAAAGGTACACGGGCGTGGACGGATCAGAATTTGCCTCTCTTTTCCAGACCTTAATTCTAAGGCAGCCCAAAGAGCCGAATTGGGCCGATTGGCCTCAAATTCGAATTCCACGCTCAAATTTTATGAATCCAAACACAATGTAAAAATATTTTCATAATTGTTTTCCCTATTAAAAAAAACATTAGAAATTGGAAGAATAGCTTCTTGGAATTATCCATGTCCTTGAAAATTACGGGAATAATACCCAAGGATTTTGTGACTTCTTTAAATCCAAAAGAAACCACTTAGCTATGATCAATTTTTGAATACACATGAACTAAAAACAATATATGATCTATGTGTGTGTGTGATAAGCTAAGTGTCAACATCCATCTTGAAATTCCCGTATCCACTTTCTACCTTTTGATCACTTTTATCATCTTTCCAAGATATCATGACACCCGCTCAAATTAAATGGAGTTCTCTCCAACTTTTTCTGAAAACCTAGAACCACATCCTCTCTATCTCATATAGAACTCTATTTCAATGTTTTCATAAATATGTTTAGAAACTCTACTCAAATAAAATTGGGAATGTGATATATGTGTTATATCAGTCAATTCCTTATCAAAAATAATTTCTATAAATAAGTTATTAATGTAATTTCTTAATTGAAAAATGCATGTGAATGTCAACTATGCCAACTCTCGCAAAGTTATCATCAAATTTTTGGAGAACCTTTTTAAACCCAAAAGCCTACTTGCTTAATTGCAAAATTTTCAAAATCTTGTTTAAATCATATTTCGCCAAAAGTTTCTTAATACAAACCTGCTTGGTGACTTTATATATGTCCCGAACTAACCAAACTTGAGAATCCCCTAACGAGTCTTACACCATCGGCCGACCGGCATCACTTGCATTAGCGGTTGAGCGTAACGCATGTGCCGGCTGGCAAAGAGTACACCTTGTGGCATGGACGAGCACCAAACGTGCATTTACAGGGCAATGGCGCCGCGCGACCTCGTTGCCAAGGTTGGTCCGGAAGGAGAAGACGGGCAACCGCCGTATCGTGGTCCTTTGTCACACCGTATCGTGGAACACGTTCCATCGCCCGGTCGGCATCACTCTCCAAGAATAATCCATGACGCCATTGCAGGGACATCTGGCATGCTGACGCCACCAAAGCGCTTGTTGGGCGAGACACCATTTGGGAGGCGTGAGTGGTGATGCCCTAAACGCACTAGTCGTCTATCACGGAGCCCGCGCCATGCCGAGGATCGTCGTCCGTAGCAAGCATGTCGCCGAAAGGATTTGCGGCCTGGAGGTGGGCCTAAGCAGTTGAGCAGCAATGGTTGTCACGCCGGTGCCGGCAGGGAAGGAGTATGCCTCCCGGGTGCCAGCCGCGTGAGGACATTGCCTTGATTTCCTCATCATCTACAGAAGCCCAGGGGATAATATTACATCTGCTGCCAATGCACACCCCATGGAAACCTTAAGCTTGTTTGTCGGAGCTGGCGCTGCATGATCGAAAGTGACATCTGGCGGGGCATACACCGCAAAATTTAACTTGGCTTATTTCATTTTGTGCCTTTGTGAGCCATCTCATGGTAGCTATACAAGTATTAGTTCTTAGTTAACAAACATATCATCGGAAAGCTTTCTTCTTTGTTTGTTTGGAAATGGTTTGTATTGATCTTGTTGACTATGTGTGATAACTTGCCCTTGTGTGACTCTGCTTGATTTTGGTTGAGCTGCTTGTGTGTGTGGCTTTGATCTACAACTTGGCATATGGCCCAACCTATCTAAAAACATTGTATAATTTTATATTATGGCCAGTGGGGATATACTTGCAAAGTATTTTTAGAAATTAAAACGATTTTCCAAATAAAACTATTTTCAATGTTTCTTTTTTATAAACCCCTAGATCCTTACTCCATACAAAAGGAGTGTTAATTTCAAAATAATAGTTTATAAAAAATCATAAATGCAGCTCACTCTTTCTGTGCACTTCACAAATTAATTTTATAAAAGTATTTTCATAATTGTTTTCCCTATTTTTAAAAAACATTAGAAATTGGAAGAATAGCTTCTTGGAATTATTCATGTCCTTAAAATTTACTGGAATAGTACCCAATGTCTATAAAGGATTTTGTGACTTCTTTAAATACTAAAAAAAAAACTTAGCTATGATCGATTTTTGAATACAAATATGAACTAAAAACAATATATGATCTATGTACACAGATCCGAGTCCCTCCCGTGTCGCCCCCGAGTGGAGGCCGGGGGAAACCCTACCGCGCCACCGCCGCTTCCCCCACCCCCTCTCCCCTCCCCTCCCTCGCCGCCACCAGGGGGCGCGGTCAGGCAAAGCCTGGCCGGCGCCGGCGGGGATTTCTTCGTCCTCTCGCGCATGGGGGTCAGGCGCGGGCCGCCTTCCTCGGGCCAGGGCGCGGCCTTATCATTGGGGCCTCAATGGCGGCGCCTGGCCTCGGCTCGGCAGCGGCATGACGGCCAACAAGGCGGCGGGATCCCTGCGGTGGCGGAGGGACGGGTGGGGGCGGTCTATAGGGGGAAATCCTAGGTCCCCCTCTCCTTGCCTCTCGGCGGCCGGCGGTGGAGGGCTGGCGGTCGGCTGCGGCGGTGCTCATGCGTGTGCGGTGTCACGCCGGTGCCGGCAGGGAAGGAGTATGCCTCCGTGGTGCGGACGAGAACCAGACACACGTTTATAGGGCTCGGAAACGACGCAAGTGAAAAGGTACGCGGGCATGGACGGCTCGGAATTTGGCTCTCGTTTCCGGACCTTAATTCTAAGGCAGCCCAAAGAGCCGAATTGGGCCAATTGGCCTCAAATTCGAATTCCACGCTCAAATTTTATGAATCCAAACACAATGTAAAAGTATTTTCATAATTGTTTTCCCTATTTAAAAAAACATTAGAAATTGGAAGAATAGCTTCTTGGAATTATCCATGTCCTTGGAAATTACGGGAATAGTGCCCAAGGATTTTGTGACTTCTTTAAATCCAAAACAAACCACTTAGGTATGATCAATTTTTAAATACATATGAACTAAAAACAATATATGATCTATGTGCGTGTGTGATAAGCTAAGTGTCAACATCCATCTTGAAATTCCCGTATCCACTTTCTACCTTTTGATCACTTTTATCATCTTTCCAAGATATCATGACACCCGCTCAAATTAAATGGAGTTCTCTCCAACTTTTTCTGAAAACCTAGAACCACATCCTCTCTATCTCATATAGAACTCTATTTCAATGTTTTCATAAATATGTTTAGAAACTCTACTCAAATAAAATTGGGAATGTGATATATGTGTTATATCAGTCAATTCCTTATCAAAAATAATTTCTATAAATAAGTTATTAATGTAATTTCTTAATTGAAAAATGCATGTGAATGTCAACTATGCCAACTCTCGCAAAGTTATCATCAAATTTTTGGAGAACCTTTTTAAACCCAAAAGCCTACTTGCTTAATTGCAAAATTTTCAAAATCTTGTTTAAATCATATTTCGCCAAAAGTTTCTTAATACAAACCTGCTTGGTGACTTTATATATGTCCCGAACTAACCAAACTTGAGAATCCCCTAACGAGTCTTACACCATTGGCCGGCCAGCATCACTTGCATTAGCGGTTGAGCGTAAGGCATGTGCCGACTGGCAAGGAGTACACCTTGTGGCATGGATAAGCACCAAACGTGCATTTACAGGGCAATGACGTTGCGCGACCTCGTTGCCAAGGTTGGTCCGGAAGGAGAAGACGGGAAACCGCCGCGTCGTGGTCCTTTGTCACACCGTATCGTGGAACACGTTCCATCGGCCGGTCGGCATCACTCTCCAAGAATAATATATGACGCCATTGCAGGGCACTGTGCGGGGACATCTGGCATGCTGACGCCACCAAAGCGCTTGTTGGGCGAGACGCCATTTAGGAGGCGTGAGTGGTGATGCCCTAAACGCACTAGTCGTCTATCACGGAGCCCGCGCCATGCCGAGGATCGTCGTCCGTAGCAAGCATGTCGCCGAAAGGAGTTGCGGCCTGGAGGTGGGCCCAAGCCAATCGAGCAGTTGAGCAGCAATGGTTGTCACGCCGGTGCCGGCAGGGAAGGAGTATGGCTCGGTGGTGCGGACGAGAACCAGACACACGTTTATAGGGCAATAGCGCTGCGCGACCTCGTCGGTCGTCGCCATGGTCACCCCGTACCATGCAACGCTATGCCGAGGATCGGCGTCCGTAGCAAGCATGTCTTTCATTCCGTATCACCACCACCACCACCACAGGCATCTCCACAGCAATGGCCCATGGCGACGCCAATGCAGCAACAGCTGGCTGGAGGAGCTGGCCGGTGCATCAAGATTGGTGTGGGAAGTGTGAACGCTAGCTGGAGCAATCTGGAAGCCCCCTTCCCCATAAAACGACAAGACCACCACGGAGAGACGGAGCGCACTTTTTCCCTGGTGCTCTTTCACGCCGGCCTCACCACCTCACCGTCCTCTCCTCCCCATGGCGCTCCCCCCCGCCGCCGCCGCCTTGGCCGACCGGCTGATGGCGCAGGATATCTGGATGGCCTGCGCTGGTCCCTTCGCCCGCCTCCCCTCCGCCGGCACCAAGGTCTACTACTTCCCCAAAGGCCACGCCGACCAGTGCCGCGGCGTCAACCTCCCCGTTGTGCCCGCCGACACCGCCGTACCCTGCACCGTCGAATCCGTGGTGCTGCGCTACCACGCAACCTCCGGCGCACCCTACGCCGCCATCTCTCTACACCATGGCGAAGGGCCAGCGCAGCCCCCCGCCGCGCCCGCACCAGCGCAGGCGCAGTTCCCCGATCTGCGCTACTACGTGAAGCACCTGGAGGGTACCAGCGACGACCGGCGCCTTTCCGTTCCCCAGCCGTGCGCCAACGAGCTCTTCTACCCACAGCTGGTTGAAAATGAAGAGGACGAGACGCAGGAGCAATACCTGGACATGGTGGATGTGCGCGGCAGCACCATACGATTCAAGCACGTCCTCCGCAAAGGCAACAACACGCTGACATCCGGCTGGACCGTCTACTTCCGCAACAACGGGTTGAAGATGGGCAAGGGCAAGGACGGCGTCGTCCTCATGAGCTGCGCGGAAGGCCAAGGCGGGCTCCTCATCGGCTTTCGGCGCGGCCAGCCAAGCACCAACCTCGCGTCTGAGCTGCTCGACAACTTCCAGGAGGCGAGCGCGGCGGCGGGAGCCGCGCCAAGCAGCCAACTCGTGCTGGGACAGGTCCACAACGTCCACCCCAACCCCTTCACCGTCCACTACTACCCAAGACAAGGCTGGCCCTTCGTCGTGCCGAGGACCGAGGTGGACGGCGCGCGTCGGCTCGATTGGGTTCAGGGGTCGACAGTCATCATGTCAGTCCCAGTGGACAACCATGAGCTCCCTTCGAGCAGGCTTGAAGCCGGGGCTCCCCCCTTCTTCCAGGGCCAAATCACCGCCGTGAACAACCACGACCGCTGGTGCGAGCTGCAGGTATATATATGGTTCCTGTATCTGCATGATTCAAAGCTATTTATCCTATCCGATTACATACAGTAAATATATCTGATGGTTTATACTACATGCATACTCCATACTATGTATGTGATGATCCTCCAATTCTCATTGCGCCATACTCTCCACTGAAACATCATAAGAAGACTGTGTGATATGATCTTTTAGTATCTGATGCTGATATTGCATAACTATGAGGGAACTTATCTGCCATTGTTCGCCTTTGGTTAGGACTTAGGAGCCCCCTGTACATGTAACTGCAAGTTTATTCTCTATATTCTTCTCTTTGAAATAACTCCACTATCTGCACTATAGACAAGCTTTCATAACTATCAGTAGCAATTCTGTTTGACAGAAATATCAGCAAAGCATGTAGTAGGCAGGGTAAAAA
The DNA here is from genome assembly GCF_022539505.1 of Lolium rigidum. Classification (NCBI taxonomy): domain Eukaryota; kingdom Viridiplantae; phylum Streptophyta; class Magnoliopsida; order Poales; family Poaceae; genus Lolium; species Lolium rigidum. The sequence continues at coordinate 255,931,219 of NC_061514.1, forward strand.
AAAAAGCATGTAGTAGGAGCAGATGCATCCTGCTTACTAGTATTTGCATTATCTTCAGATCCTTATGATTTCAGTGATTACTTTGTACCCAGCAACCGCATCCATCTCCCTTCATAATCTTTATTTGCACCTTTCTATGCGTATCAGGATATGCATTAATCCAATGACAAGACTGAAGCAAAATGGAGTTTGAAATTTCAGATGTTTTGTTCTACCAGAACAGAAACATCCAACTTGCTAGTAGTGCAGGATTAGCATACTTCTGGGTCATTGATTGGGCATTTATGTCAAAACTTGTCTGCTGTATGTGTACTCTTGACTCTGTCACAGAAAACAACACGCTTGCTATTGCCACACACTTGATATGCCTGCAATTGCCACACAAATTTGGCTCCTTGAAGTTTCAGATTTACAAGGTTTCATGAATTTGCCTCTACGTTTACAGGTCAATTGGGATGAATCCTCTGCTCCAGTTCCAAGCGGGAAAGTCAATACTTGGCAGGTGCAGCTATTGGCGCCATACCACCTTTGAGAAAGCCTACACCTTCAGAAGCACCATCTTCTTCCGGTGCCGGACCATCCAGGGTTATTCTCCCTGACATTGCCTGAGTAACCATGCATGCTGCGTCACAAAATACTATCTGATCTTCAGCAAGCTTAGAAATGCTTTTACCACTTGCTTTCTTTTGGAGGACATCTTGTTGATCTAGAAATTGTGCTGAGATGCAGTGGAACATTCTGTGTTTCCTTTCCTTATAAACGAGCAATGATTCTGGCGAGTTTGTTTGCAAGTAAAATGTCATCAGTATGTTGTCTGCATCGTCAAGTGGATTGATACAGAGCGTCTTGTGTTGCAATAAATGGTTCGTATAGTCTTACATAGTCTGAACTCAATTTCAGTTCAGTTGTTTCATTTTTTGAAATGTCGTCTGGTTTGATCTCGTCTTGTTTTCATGCTTTGAAAGCCACAACTTGAGACAAATAACACATGCAGTATGAACATAGTATTACAACGTGGTCAAATACCCCCATTAGAATTGGTTGTTTTTATCATGCTCGCCATGCCTCGCTTGCCCAAAAGCAAGGCGCATCAGTTTTCAACGAGATTTTCTCACATAGAACAAGTACGACTAGAGCCCGGCCTTATAAATCAACAACTACAAGTAGTGCCAGAATTCAAATGACATAGTCATAGCAGACAATTGCTTCTCAACCTGGAATTATATATATACATCCTGATGTTCCTTGAATCAGAGGGATAAAATGTTGATAGTACTTTTCTTCACTGTAGGAAATTGGCTCATTTAACGACTGCACATGGCTGATACTCCCTCTGTTCCAATTTCTAAAATAATTGAAGTTATAGGTTTATCCTAAGTCAAACTTCTCCAAGTTTGATCAAATTTATAGAAAGAATATATCAATTTGTAAAACAATGGTAGTATGACAACATATTGTCCGACGAATCTAATAAAAATAAATTTGTGTTGTAGATGTTTATATATTTTTCTACAAATTTAGTCAACATAAAGTAGTTTGACTTAGGATAAACCTAGATCTTCAATTATTTTAGAATAGTGGGAGTAGTATTTACTAATTTTCTACCCGGCCAGATTGAGGCTCTAGACTAAGATGGACAAGGGTACATTATTATTAGTGTAGTGATCGCCATGGTGTTTGTATTGGTGGTGCGCTGCTTTCTTATATGGAAATGACGAAAAAGAAGGAAGCAGTCGGATCTCGTTTGGCATTGCAATGAATGCTAGTTATGTATTCATACCCACAACTATTATTCAACTTAAACACTGATACATTGCTGTTGTTGCCTTTTAACGTATTGGAAAATATTTTATCTAAATTTTCATCTCAAGAAACCATAATTGAATTGGGAAGAAGTATTTTCAGCAATTCCTTATCTTATCGGTATGGACATTGACATGCCACAACAAGATATCGACTTAGATTAATTAGTTTGCTAAACCCCTTCTTTGTGTTGCTAGATTTTGTGATTTATACGAAATGTAATTATTATGGTATTTAAATGTATTGCATCTTCTTGTTTTGAAACATATAGTTGATGGATTGTTATTTCTCTCATTCCTATAAAGTATCTAGTTGATGAAATGTGTTGCATCTCCATCATGTGTGCAATAAACTCTTCCGATGGTCAATATGTCAAGCCTATCTTTCATTTGTGTAGTGACCTTGCCACTTCCAATTTTTTTTTTCACACAGATGTTCGTCTCATAAACACACTTCACTGCATTCTCTCATCCGTACCTCAATCATGCGCCAGATTTAGGTCCTAAGAACATCTCATTGAAGTTTACCACTGTGATATGCATGATGGTGGTATGTGTCCCTCTAACATATGAATATACTTTTATGTTTCATTATATTCGTACTTCTATTGAGTTTCTTTTACTCGTCCATCTTTTTTCTCTACGGTTTGGCCAGAACTAACCTCTCCCCCGAGGCGGCGGCGCCGCCCGCCGTCCCCGGGGAGTTCCCCTCCACTCCGCCCTCCTCCCCTCCCCTACAGGCCCCCCTCCTCCGCCGCCGTCGCCGAGGACGCCGCGGGGCAAAGCCCCTGTGGTGAGGCGGCGGTGGCGGCTCGGTCCTCCGTCGGCAGAGCGCAGCGCGGCCTGCGGGAGCGTGTGGGGGCGGCGGCCTACACCCTCCTCCTCCGTCGACTGAACGCAGCGGGATGGCGGTGGCCGGCGGATCTCCGGCGGTCGGCGGCGGATCTTGGCTGCGGTGTGGTCGGATCTGGGCCGGAGGTTCGGATCGCGATCCATCGCGGCTGCGTCTCGTCAATGGCACGAGGAGGCTTCGCTGGGTCTTCTTCGCGGCTTGAGGACGTCCGGGTCTTCGGCCCGGGCATGGTGGTGGTGGCTGACTTCATCCACCGAAGGCAGTCGGCCAGGCCGGCTGTGTTGGATTTTTCATCCCACTTTCAGCGCCGGCAGCGAGACGGGGAGGCATAGTAGCCGGTGAAAACCGAGCCGACTCCGGTCATGGCGGGCGATGGCGGCGTCTGCGCCGTTATCTTGTTGAAGGCATCGTCAAGCAACTATCGCTAACCTACTCGTTCCGGCGGCGAGATGGAGGAGCTTGAAAGCCGGCGATGGTGTCGCCGGTGGAGGGTTGGAGTGGCCAGCCCAGGATGGTCGCCGATGTGGGGGTCCGATCTGAATAAAGGCGGCGGTCCTAGGGCCTCTCTTGCTTGAAGAGGAGGACCTACCGGAGGCCTGGACTCGTGATCTGGCCGGAGTGTTGAGTTCCGGAAGGCTCCGCCGATGAATGTAACAGTGCTTTTGCCTGGAGTTTGTTGGAACGGAGGTATTCGGTCGTGCGCACCCATGTTTTTATTCCGACCGATTGGTTCTGGAGGGAGCGGCGTGAAGCTCTTTTTCTTTGATTGACATCAAGTGACTATGGATCCATGATGAAAGTCGGAAGAAGAGAATTTCATGAAGGCCAGAGGGGAGGACTAGCTAAGGGAGGTTCAAGTCTCGCGATGTTGAGGGACTTGCTTGGTGTTCCGGGCTTCACAGCAGCGGTATGAAAGTGGGGGCGACAACACAGGTGAAGTGCAGAGTCCTACCTTCCAGGGTGAAAACCCAAGGTCTGGCCTTAATTGGTTGTGCCTGGCAATGTCCCAAGGAAGCATTTGTTTTGAGTGCGGGGACTAGTCTGTAATTCAGGTGTTGTCTTGGCGGTGGATGTATTGCTGTTGTTAGGCCCGAGATACTGTAGCGGGACTTTTGTTTCTTAGTTTTCTTTTACTTGTTTTTGGCTGTGTGCATCCGTAGTGCCATTAGGGTGGTGCGTTGTTGCAGATGCTGGGTGTAATTGGTATCTTCTTGATATTAATATATTCTCTTTATCGAAAAATCTTTTTTCTCTACACTCTCTCATCTCACTTATTTGTTTCCAGAAATAAAATAACACTCTCCTAATTTTATGTGGACACGTTGATCATCGGCCACTCTCCCTCTATTTGTCTCCTTGAATTTGGTCATTATTGCAAATTAAAATCATCTACCACGTACAGCGTGTTTGGCAAAGTTAGGGTATGGGAATAAGAGTTAAGTGGAGGGAGTTTGTAGGAGGATTACTTATGGGAAACAGATGTTTAGTCCCACTCCCATGTTTGGTCTGCCGATGAGGATTCCTAGCGGGAATTTTCGAGGGGTTTATTTCGAGAGTTTAGGCATGTGAATAGATGCTAGTATTTATCTTAATTAAACACTGAATAGAGTTGCCATTTTACCATATCGTGCAAGAAACATGAAGTCAGATGAACGTTTTATGTACTAGATGCGTACGTAGATGTACAAAGGGCAACCAGGTACAACTGCTTATCAACATGGAATTATATATATACATCCTGATGTTACTTGAATCAAAGGGATAAAATGTTGATAGTACTTTTCTTCACTGTAGGAAATTGGCTCATTTAACAACTGCACATGGCTGCTCCCTCTGTTCCAATTTCTAAAATAATTGAAGTTCTAGGTTTATCCTAAGTCAAACTTCTCCAAGTTTGATAAAATTTATAGAAAAAATATATCAATTTGTAAAACATGGAATCTGTATAGTATGACAACATATTGTACGACAAATCTAATAAAAATAAATTGGTGCTGTAGATGTTTATATATATTTTTCTACAAATTTAGTCAACATAAGTTCATAAAGTAGTTTGACTTAGAATAAACCTAGATCTTCAATTATTTTTAGAATAGTGGGAGTAGTATTTACTATTTTTCTACCCGGCCAGATTCAGGCTCTAGACTGAGATGGACAAGGGTACATTATTATTTGTGTAGTGATCACTATGGTGTTTGTATTGGTGGTGTGCTGCTTTATTATATGGAAATGACGAAGAAGAAGGAAGCAGTCGGATGCCGTTTTGCATTGCAATGAATGCTAGTTATGTATTCATACCCACAACTATTATTCAACTTAAACACTGATACATTGTTGTTGTTGCCTTTTAACATATTGGAAAATATTTTATCTAAATTTTTATCTCAAGAAACCATAATTGAATTGGGAAGAAGTATTTTCATCAATTCCTGATCTTGTCGGTATGGACAATGACATGCCTCAACAATATATCGACTTAGATTAATTAGTTTGCTAAACCCCTTCTTCGTGTTTCTAGATTTTGTGATTTTAAGAAATGTAATTATTATGGTATTTAAATGTGTTGCATCTTCTTGTTTTGAAATATATAGTTGATGGATTGTTATTTCTCTCATTCCTATAAAGTATCTAGTTGATGAAAATGTGTTGCATCTCCATCATGTGTGCAATAAACTCTTCCGATGGTCAATAAGTAAAGCTTATCTTTCATTTGTGTATTGACCTTGCCGCTTGCAAACATTATTTTTACTCAGATGTTCGTCTCATAAACACACTTCACTGCATTCTCTCATCCGTACCTCAATCATGCGCCAGATTTAGCTCCTAAGAACATCTCATTGAAGTTTACCACTGTGATGTGCATGATGGTGGTATGTGTCCCTCTAACATATGAATATACTTTTATGTTTCATTATATTCATACTTCTATTGAATTTCTTTTACTCGTCCATCTTTTTTCTCTACACTCTCTCATCTCACTTATTTGTTTCCAGAAATAAAATAACACTCCCCTGATCTTATGTGGACACGTATCTCATTGAAGTTTACCACTGTGATGTAGCCACTGACTCACTGTTAGTGAAGTCAGGTTCGTTTTTCCTAGCTATTTCCTCCGGTCTCAAAAGATCGACCCGGAGGGAAGGCTAATCTAGCATATTAGTAGTGCAGTCGCACGTTATGCAAATCCAACATAAAAACCTTTCCACGGGAACAAGCGAGCTGAGTACTAAAACGACATACCGATCGATCTAATTTTTTTGTTTTGTTTCAGAGAACACGTGATAGTTGGGGTGGGCTCTGACTACTAGTGAGTGCTTTCAGTTCAGGTAGGCAATTACAGAGGCCATGGCGACCAGCCTGCTTACATTAGCACTTCTTTCCCTGCACCTTCTCTTGTCCCCTGCCTCTACAGCAGAAACCATCTCGGCAAACTCCTCCATCCGTCCATCGCCGATGGTCAGACGCTTGTTTCAGCCGGTGGAGCGTTTGAACTCGGATTCTTCACCCCGCCGATCTCGACGTCGAGGTTCTTGGGCATCTGGTACAGGGACATCGCCCCTCTCACCGTCGTTTGGGTCGCCAATAGGCAAGTTCCGATCACCGGCACCGCGGCAAGCTTGGCCATCAACGGCACCGGCAGCCTGGTGCTCACCGACCGGTCAGGACGCGTGTTCTGGTCATCTGCGCCGTCGAACGTGACTGGAAGCAATCCGGTGGCCCAGCTCCTGGACAGCGGCAACTTCCTGCTTCAAGACGCCAATGGCACCGGGGCGGTTCTGTGGCAGAGCTTCGACTACCCGTCCGACACTCTGCTCCCGGGCATGAAGTTCGGCTGGGACCTGACCATGGGGCTCGACCGGCACCTGACTACGTGGGCGAGCCCCAGCGACCCGTCGCCTGGAGACTACACGTTCGAGATCGACGTCCGCGGCGTGCCGGAGGGGTTCATCTGGTACAACGGCACGGCGCCGGTGTACCGGAACGGGTCGTGGAACGGCCTGCGCTTCAGCGGCGAGCCGGAGATGGAGCCCGACAACGGCAACTTCCGGTTCGAGTTCGTGGCCAACCGCACTGACGGCGGCGGCAACGACAAGGTCATCTCCAGGTTCGTGCTGAACCAGTCGAGCCTACAGCGCTACGTGTGGCTGCAGCAGCAGCAGGCGTGGAGCCTCTACTGGTCGCTTCCCAGGGACCAGTGCGACCGCTACGCCCAGTGCGGCGCCTACGGCGTCTGCGATGCGACCGCCTCGCCGATGTGCAGCTGCGCCGCCGGGTTCACGCCGGCCTCGCCGCGGGAGTGGGCGCTCAGGGACGGCTCTGCCGGGTGCGCGCGCACGAGGCGGCTCAACTGCACCGGGGACGGGTTCCTGCCACTGCGCGGCGTAGAGCTGCCGGACGCCAGCGTGAGCCTCGATCAGTGCAGGCAGAGGTGCCTGGCCAACTGTTCTTGCCTCGCGTATTGTGCGTCCAGCATCAAGGCAGGCGAAAACTGTTCCATCTTGTGAATGTTGTAAAAATGTGTACCGTAAATTTGTATTGTGCAATTATTTATAGGCTACGGGGAGTTCTCCCAGAGAGATACCGTAAATTTGTACTGCAAATGCATACGAAATTGTGCATGTGAAGTGGTTTGGTTGCCAATGCTTTCAATTTTATTGCAATATTTCACAAGCTGTATTTTTTTGGAACAATCATACGGATTTATGTTTCATATTTAATTGATTATGTTGCAATGGTGTACGCTATTTTTTTGCAAGGTTTCCTATTTTGTCACATTGTCTCACAATTGTATCGTGTTGCATAGATAGATACAATATATTTTGCTCGTATTTTATTGATTTTGTTGCAAGACCATATGTTTGTTTTGAGCCTTTTATGTACTCCCTCATTGCCATAACTAGATGATACCCCGCGCGTTGCGGCGGAAGTCATCTGAAACTTCTAAGCTGAAAAAGAAAGGATAATTAACATGATATATAGTCCAGGAGGTGCAACGTGAAATATATCTGTGTTCATATTTCCGCTCTTATTTTTTGAAGAATTTAATTACTTTGCTCCGTGGAAGAAATTATGGGGAGATCAAATAGAGGTACTATAGTGATGAGCAAAACAAATGTCTGATTATCTACTATTTACTCTGATGAAAAAAATAGTGGAGTAAACCGATGGTTGATAAAATACATCCTAAAGAGAACTAATATGGGGGTCATGTCATGTCTTAGAAAATTGAGATCCCTGTAAGTATAAGTGTTTAAGGGATACTTGAATTCAAAATTATTAAAGAGTGCATACAGAGGAAGAACAACCTCACCTTGCACGTTTTTTCCTAGATCATGTGATTCTCCTTGAAAAATACGAATAAGGTATATGATCCCAAACCAGAAGAACACACACTGGACGTGTGAAGAACGCTATGAATGGTACAAATAAATGTGGTTACAGGCTTCTATGTATTAAAAAAGAGCCTCCGCTGTATAGTCGGAGATGCATAGTAGATCAGTATGGCAAGGCTTCAGCAAGATTGTCAGGAGCAAACCTGACAACCTGAGCACATGGGTTCAACTCCAACATGTCAAAGCATTGACTGTAAATCTTCAAAACCTCCAATAAATTAAATTATTGTGGTACAAAAAGGAAACAATGGAAAATGAACGGTGTGTACCTGGAAAAGTAAATTGCATGTAGTATGATGCGTACAAAAACATCTGCGCAGAACCAAATACCAATTTTATATTTCAACTGAAGATGGCGCTTCATATATGCAAACTGAACTTTACGCAGTCGATAGACGATAGCAGTATGAGAAATAGGAAAATCCAGTATGAAATCTCCATAACGATACAAAAAAAATCCTCATGTTGCCTTGTCACAAATTACTTCTTCTTGTATCTGAAGCGTTCAGGATAATGCAAGAGTAACGAAACCTTGACATCCATAGTTAGATAAACATATAAGATAGCAATCTTTGAGAGCACAGAACCAAATTGATGTCTAGTGATCTGCTTAAACTCAATGTAAAAAATTTAGCAGACATAAGATCAAACCTCCATTGAGACAGCAATCACTATACTTGGACTTAGTAGTATATAACCAGAGCACTCATCGATGGATAAAATCTGAAGATGAAGTGTTGCAAGTAGAGCATGGAAGGGAGCGAATATAAAACTGACCCTAGTGCACCCATGGAAACGAAAGAAGCAAAATGCAGAGAGAAGTAGTGCCTTTCTATTAATCAAAGGGATTAACTGTTTGTTCTCCGTATTACAAATTAAGAAGCTGGTACGGTGCTGGCTGCTGGGTAGGTGAGGATATGTAAAGACGGGAAAAGCATAGTGGAGCATTATTGGCACTAAGGCTTCGGTTACTGCATGAAATAAAGAGCTGAGATTGAAGCGTTGCATCTTACAAAAATAATGACAGTGAAGGTTGCAGTTTTGCTTATTGCTAGATCAGCTGCAATGAAAATAAAATACAAAAATAATGACATGGAAAGTTGCTGATGTGGAAGATTATGATTGGTCTAACATGTTTGATGAGGTGGATAGCTTGCATGTTAAGAGAAATCACTTAGTGGGTTGCTCCCATTTAGATATTATAGATATAGCGCACATTGGTTTCTGTGAATGTTAAACTGCACTAAGTTTGACCAAATTTATTTAGAAAAGCATGTATATCTACAATGTCGAATGTATACCATATTAAAATATACTTCGTGATGTTTCTAGTGCTAATGATTTGATATTCTAAATATTGATATTTTCTTGTATAAACTTGGTCAAAATTTAATCGGTTTGACTTTGAAAAAACAAATACGCACTACATTTCAGCACAGTGGGAGTCGGGATGGTACCAATTATGTGGTGTAAGATTGTTCGATATAGTCTTGCTTGGGCATTCTGATATGAGTGTATTTTTTTTCCAAAATGCAACAAAATACCTCATAGAGCTAAGTATTTGTCGTAAGGTTATTTAATTTAACACAATGTGGGTAGGATAAAGAGTTAGAGCAAAGCAAAACAAACGTGAACTAAGAGGATAGACTTATTGTGTGTGTTGGGGGAAAGGGTGTGGTGACCCTGCATACCACTGCATGTTGTAGTATGCCAGTTGTTGATATAACATTCACGAAGTACCATTTCGCAAATATTACATCCCTCAGAGTAGTACAACAGAACATAGCAGGGTCCATAACTCATTCACTTATTATTACAAGCATCAAACATATATTGTCTTGGAGCTCCTCTTGGGTCCAAAGAGGGATACTCCTGGGTTCGAGGTGAACCCTACTTAGCTTACAATATAAGAGTCTCATTAAATTATACATTTATTGCCTCGAGCAGCTACATACTAAGAGTTCGGGCTGCTCGGCTACTACTACTACTGGATATCTCTAGGCTTGATCTCCTCCGGAAGCCTCCCCGGATCCGTAGACGATGAGGTAGTCTACGCCTTCTATACCTCCAGAGAGGTCTGGTTCTTCATAGCCGATGATCTCGGCTCCTTCATTGTTGTCGTAGTCCTCCTCCAGACGATTCAGACAATCTAAGCATGGGATTTAAGAGTGGTATGAGTACGAGCGTACTCAACAAGTTCATTATAGATAAGAGGTGTTTAATGCACTAGCTACGATATTAGACCAGAAAGTCTAATACCAATGCAAGTTTTGGTAAACATTTCTTCAAGAGATTGCTTTTATTTTAAAGAGCTATGTCCGTCAGCCTTCACCGGTTTACTAGAACTTCATGGAGCTCCTTTCCGGCCGCGTTCGCAGTTCCTTATCCCGGAACGAGGAGTGACAGGTCACAGTTCTTTACACTCTGCAGAGGTGTGTTTCTTTACCCATAAGAGATCTTAACCTTGGTGCCAACCGGGCAGCTTTCCCGTCCACACTTCCTATGGTGTGAGGCCCGGTATAAGGTCTAGCCAATCATGTTCCTCCGCTACCTCGAACACCCACCCGTTGTTGCATGCCCCGACCCTGGGTCCACGCCGGTCCCATTATTCCCGTAATTTCAGGGTGGACCCCGACCACGACGACGGTGCTGGGCTCTACCATACACTCCTACGCCGGTAGCTGCAACCCATCATAGACCGCATTACCGTGGGGAATTAGAATGGGATCCCCACCCTCCGGTTGTTCCGCAAGACACAAGCTGCTACGGCAAGCAATGCTTTACCGTGGGGAATTAGAATGGGATCCCCACCCTCCGGTTGTTCCGCCGGATACAACCGTGTTGACGTCGAAACCCCCGGCGGGCGGAGACGGGCAGCACGGTAGAGCCGGGAACAACTAGGGCTGCGGCTGGCCCCGGTCCCTCGGAGCGACGGCCCGCAAAGCCTCCCGGTCGCACGTCCGATGCTATCGCAAGGGCGTGCCACCTGACCTATACCGGTCGGGAAGGTGTGGATGATGCCTCGCTTAGTTTCCTGCATGGCATACACGTAAACATTAAATACGAGCCTCGATCGGCTCTCAGGTTATCCTGTGAATCGGCTCAAAGAGCCGATCCACCCATGATTCGAACGAGGTGTCCGAATATATGGTGGTCCTGCTTGATCAAGATAAAGCTAATTAGATCTACGACGATTTAGGGTTTTCACCGCATAATCGGATCATCCTACTCACGATTGGGCCTCGCGCTCGCGCACGGTGACCGTAAGCCGATCCTAGACGGGGCCTAAAAACCAACACGAGGTTGATCCCCGGAACATCCTTTCTAGGGCTAGCAAACGTCACCCTACACGCCGCTGGATCCTCCAACCCTTTGTAAGGCCTAACTATTGCGGATGTTAAACTAATCCTTGATGAACAAGGAGCAACCGTAACGGATCAGATCTACTAAACTATGATCAAGCGGGGTGCCGCCCCTACACCTAAGATAGGTGTAAGGGCGGCTAAATGCGCAAGGGTTGCATAACGAAAGCATGTAATTCGAAGAACAATGCTAACCCTAACACATCTAAGATAACTACGTTGCTCGCCATCAAAAAGGCTTCAGTACGAGCAACGCATGAACAACGTGGGCAGGCTTGTGCTGCCTAGATCGCAAGATGCGATCTAGGCAGCATGGTGCTTACCGGAGAAACCCTCGAGACGAAGGAGTTGGCGATGCGCCGAGATTTGTTTGTGTTGAACGTTGGTTGTTGTTTATTCCATAAACCCTAGATACATATTTATAGTCCAAGGGACTTTCTAACGTGGGTATAATCCCCACCGTGTACGAGACAAACTCTAACTTTTAATCTAGATACAATCTACTATAATTAAAGATACACGGGCAATCTAGCCCAAATTCTCCGTGCAAGGCCGCTTCAGAGATCTTCCACGTGTAATCTTCCAAGCCCATCTTGATCGCGGCCCATCTCCTGATTTAGCCAAAATCTGGTGATAACACATGCCCCCCTGGTTTTGGAAATGACATTTCCAAAATCATTATGCTCTCTTTCGTCGGGTCATGTCGTGGCAGAGCAGAACTGCCGCAGAATCTTCCATCATTATGCCTCGCCTCCTGGGCTTCTCTGTACGAATTGACAATTTCGGCATCACGTCCTTGAGAACCGTCATGGCATTAAATCTCCACTACACTCTCTTTATTTATCTGTGCCAAACGGTTCACCACTCCATCCCCTTGCTCGCTCTCGTTCACCAAACCAAAAAACCCTCTTCCCCTGCAGCCATGTCTTCCTCTTCCTCCTCCGCTTCGGGCCTCTCTCTCCAATCGTCGCCGAAGAACAAGGAAGAGGACGATCCCCGCTCCGGGGCGAACCCCATCTCCTCTGACAAGGAGAAGAAAGAAGGAGAAGCGGAGAGGACCAAGGCCTCCCCTCCGCCGGGCTTCCGCCGAAGAAACGCTCCCGCATGTGGGCGGACGGCGAGGACGACGATGACGACGAGGAAGAAGAAGATGAGGAGGAGGAAGATGATTCCTCCTCCTCCGCTGGGTATCCTCCAACGAAGCGCTTCCGCAGCTGGGCGGATAGCGAGGATGATGATGATGACGAGGAGGAGGAGGAAGCCGACGGCTGGGGCAGCAGCGGCGGCGAGGAGCTTCTCGGGAGCAGCGCCGACGACCTCGACGACGGCGATGATGAGGACAGCGACGACTAGTAGAGTAGGACCAGCAGTAGCAGTGCACTAGGCACCAGATCCCTCTTTTGAGAGCCATCGGCTCTTCTTGTAAAGCCGCTCCTTTGAATTAATGAGAATTGTTCTTTCAATTTCTCCTTCCATTAATCCAATTTCCATCCTTCCGCTTGCCACACCAAGACCGATAGCAACGAATCGGACTATTATTTTTTCTTGACCGGGGTATTTTGCAGTCCCGCAGCCGATGACTGTTCATCGGCTAATTTGAGAAACCAGTCTCCTTCCTTTTCTTGCAGCACCAGCACGGTCCAAACCTCGTACAAGACGACGGCTTTTCCTTCCCAGCTCCTCCCTGAGAAGATCATGATGCAGTGTCAGCCAGTGCAACTCCAATCGGCTCTCAAAAATAGAGCACCTCCCAAGCTAGTGGCCCTCCGAGCCTTAGTCAAGGCGAGAAAGGTAGCGAAAAAGCCAATCATGTCGCCATTGACCTCACGTCACAATGCAGAGCCAGCCGATTCCAACAAAATCGGCTCCCAGAGCAGAGAACCTTCAGGGTGAGCTGCCCCCCGAGCTTCTTCAGTGTACTTCCTGCGCCTTGCAGGTCAGATCAGCTCCTTTCCTTCGGTGGATCTGACGCAACCCATCCTCAGCCTGATCTGCACATCCATGCTGCTCTTGGCATTGAGCCATTAAACCACTCCATTGAGGAGTTCTTCCATTAGAGTCTCTCTTCGTGGCCCACTTCCTGTTCCATTGATCCTCTGATTATAACAGTTATTCCTCTTGAGTCGATGGCCATGCATCGGCTTTTATATCCTTAAGTCGATGTCTGCTGCATCGGCTGTGCTCAAAAATTTTCGAATTTTTCGATTTTTTTACGGCCGACTTATGCATCGGCCCCCATACTTCAATACTCATTACCAAAGGATGAGACACTTCTACCGCATATCCTCGTGTTTTATCCACCTAGGTGCCCCCCTGAGCCGATTCTGTCAAGAGAATTGATGGTATCGGCTCTGTTGGATAACATGTTGAACCCAGGAAGAATGGATGGTGAGGATAATTTTGGCCGATTGCTGGAATCGGCCTCCATGTTGCTTGCTCGGTAAAGGTCTTGTGAGGTCCCTTCATAAATTTTTTGGGGCCGATCACAAGGATCAGCCTCGCCACGTTCGCTCATTGACGTGCTCTTGCTACTCGTTCAGGCCGGTAGATAAAACCAGCCCAATCTCTGACTTTATCATGTTGGTGCGCTTGCTGTCGTTCACCTTGAGTGCATCGTATAATCGTGGAGCACTAAGCTTCGTCGGGAGAACGAGCACCATGTTTGTGCCAGCCGATGTCTCATCATCGGCTTTCCTTTGCTTGGGGCGCCACTCCATTTTCCGTGGACGACCCTCTTCATCCAGGGTTCGCTGAACCTTCGCGGCCAGATCAGGCCTTGCCTTCCTCAGCGTGTGCAAGTATAACCTTTCGGCTTCTTCCAGGCCGCGCAATCGCTGAACCCTGCGCTTCTGGGAACGGCTGAGTCCATCAGGGCACCACCTTGGCCGGTGGTACCTGTCTTCTTCTTCTCCCTCGTCTTCCGAATCTTCGAGATCTTTCAACCGAGGGGACTCAGCTCGTTTGCTTTGTGGCGGGAGAGGCCCTAGGCGCCTGAATACGGACACGTTGGCTGCCTCCTTTTTCTTATGGTTGCATTCTGGGCAATTGCCGATTGTGGGCAATCGGCTCATTCCTGAATCCCAGCGAGTTGTCTAAAGAAGGGACAGTCCCAGTGCCTATCCTCGTCGATTCGCTCCCCCAACTTTTCCTTGGCACGGCGCTCGTGCTCCTCCTCATCACGATCATGCCGACGACGTCTCCTGTCGTCCCTAGCCAGACGATCTTCTTCATCATCGCCGTTGTATCGCCGGCGTTGGTCATACTTGACTCACATACTTGTTGAGGAGGTGATCGGAGAGAGGTCGTTGATACCTTATGTTTTTCACCTCTCCCTCCGTGACGTAGCGCTTGCCGTCTTGGCGGAGCCGATCGCGTGGAGCGGCTTCCTCTGTATCTTTGCTATGAGAGCAGCTGCCCTCATCTCCGTCCTTACCAGAGTGGTGTCCAGGTCCTACCATGTTGATATTGCACGAGAAATCCGGCTGGCACCCTCCATGGTAAGTACACTCCACCATGTTTACGGCGGGGAAGGGGTGTGTGTCGACCTTCATGGCGTATTGGTTGAAAATCAACCGTCCGTTTTCTATCGCCATTTGGATCTGCTGCCGCCACACCCTGCAGTCGTTGGTGGTGTGGGTGAACGTGTTATGCCACTTGCAGTATGGCTTCCCGTTCAGCTCTTGCACCGTGGGGATCTTGTGGCCTTCGGGTACCTTTATATGCTTCTCCGTGAGTAAGAGATCAAAAATCTGCTCGGCCTTGGTCACGTCGAAGTCGAACCCTTTTGGAGGGCCTTGTGGCTTCACCCATTTGCGGGTCACGGGGCCTGTCGCTCGAGTCCATTCAGCCACCTGCTACCTCTCGATCTCCCGCAGCACCTTCATCCTCGTCTCGCCTCAACCGGGTCACCGCACGCTTGAATTTGTCCTGCAGTAAACATCCGGGTGGCGCTGCTCATATGTCGACGCCTTCTGCACCATGTGCGCCAATGAAGGGTAGTCCGCTTGGGAGGCCACGTCCTCAATCGATGATGAGAGACCCACCACCGCCAACTCGACGCTTCTTTTTCACTTACATGAGCCGAAAAGCATCGGTTCCTAATGGTCCCGAAGCGCCGGACGTATTCGACACCTGTCTCCCCGCGCTTCCGTCGTACTTGCGCTAGATCGGCAATACCAACAT
>NC_061514.1:255946910-256013137 GCF_022539505.1 Lolium rigidum
AGCCACAACGCTGATGCTGAGCCTGCGATGATGGTGTTTAGTTCGTTGTTATCTCCGACCATTGATGTTGGTCGCCAGGAATGAACTACATGCCATACCGCTGTTGGCACATATACGCCATCTGATCATTGAATAAATCA
Source organism: Lolium rigidum (assembly GCF_022539505.1). NCBI lineage: Eukaryota > Viridiplantae > Streptophyta > Magnoliopsida > Poales > Poaceae > Lolium > Lolium rigidum. The sequence goes on from NC_061514.1 coordinate 255,947,051, forward strand.
GTACCAGCGTGATATTCATGTTTCCTCACGAAGCACCACTTCCATCTGGTTAAACTCCTTGTAACTGGTGGCTCTGTTATTCGTTTTGAGATTTGTTTTCTTATCCCATTAAGATTTTTCGCAATTCCATCACCATCATCTTTCCAGAACGTTATTGGGACACACCATTCGACGGTCGATAAGGGACTACATCATCATGCTGCAATATCACAAAACAGATCGAAATTTGATATCGTCTTGTGCTCATCGGTATCGCTTCCGAATACGTCAAATCTTCCGTAACCATCGAGTTTTACGCCTAACTGTCACGCTGCAGCTTAGTTGGTAATCACTGTCCTTCTTCTGAACCACCTTCGGACAGAGAGATCCACTTTATGGCAAATTGAAAGTTATGATACATTAGTGCACCTCCGGTGGTATTTATCGATAAGCTGTCGCATGATTACCAGAATGTATATTGATCACAGAAATAATTCACACTGAGATTGCTTTCAGACATTATCCATAATAACTTGTTGATAGCAACAGGTTGCCAACCATATTCAATAAAATCGTCCACCGCTGATGTCTTTAATGGTCGCCCTTGTTTGAAGTTATTATGGTTTGCATCTGGTTGTGTTTGTATTTCATCTCATCTTGCGCTTGTCTTGTTCCAGTAGATGATGGTATATCCACGATATAGCGACAATCACCATAGGCTCCAGCACAGAGAGAAATACTACATAAATGCTTCAACTTTAGTACGTTTATCGCTCTGTTCTTATCTTCGCTTTCCTTCTTTTGCTTCCTTAATTTAAACTCATATCCACTGATATACTGATACTGACGTGAGTGGTCACAGCTTTCCTAAACAATTCGGGAAGGGTTATGGACGCCACCGGTTATCTTCAGCACTCAGTCCAATTTGTATCTTGTCCCAGACTTCTGATGTATTCGATCTTCCGTATGATTTGAATCTTGCATTGCATCATATTCTTATCGCGAGTTCATTGTTGCACATATTTGAGATCGCTACAACCTGTTATTACACGTCGCAAAGATCCTTCAAACACGGTAGGATCGCCGCGCGACGTCAATGTGATAATGCCCAGACCGATATCGTTGATCGGCTGATCACGAGTCCTTGCGTATCGGTTGGGCGCGCCAGAGGGCGTTCAACCGATTTTTATCTTCTCCGCAGAATCAGCGGCATGGAGGTGCAGGTCGTCAGCTTGTTGGCTCTGTCAGATCAGCTCATGACTGCAGCAACCGAGCATGACAAATTCTGCTCATTTTGCATCGCCGCGAACAGCAGGCGTCTTCTTCCGGCTGCAATAGAGGTAAGCGAAATAGCGTGGCGAGGCGCCTTGCAGTCAACAGATCAAGATGAGGTTCCCCGTATGGTGCAGTCGGTTTGATCGCGCCCGGTCGCTCGGTGTCAGCAGTATCGATATTCATCCAAACCTTATTGCGACGTTTACTGGTCGACGCCGATGGTCGTTCCAAGGCGACATCGATATCTTCCGCGCCCATCGGCTCCAGAAAACCGCGCTTTGGTTTGGGACGGCGCGCTGGCAGCCGCCTTCGCTGAATGCCGCTGGAGATAGTGGGTTTGGGTGGAGTCATCATGAGTCGAGAAGTGATCGTTTCATCTGCATTATCCAGCCAGGTTACATAGCAGTGATACCAGTATCCGCGCAGGCGAGCTGAGTTTTCGCCAGAACTTGATGTTTATATTGATCGATTATTCGACGCAGCGGCTTCGCTGGTAATCAGCCGGAAGCGTGGAGTTTTTGAGAACCAACAGTGCCTGGCTTGCTTGGCCTCCGAGGTTGACGCAGGCGCCTTCGCTGCCTTTTCGTCGAAGTCCATTTTCGTTGATCGATTGATAACACTCTGAAATGCCAAAGCGCAATTTTTCTTTTGTTGCTTGTAGCTAATAGGCTGCGCCAAAGATATTCATCATTTTGCCAGAACTGAATAAGATAATTAGACAGTATACATTTCCATGAACAATGCACTTTAATTGATCAACCGACCAATTCTGATAAGTGCAATGCCTTGGCCAGTTAAAATATCTAGGACCCGAAATATTTTTTTATTTAGAAACCAGCCAATTGATCAATGTTGAGAAACAAGAAATAATTGATCAAACCATTCAACTGAGGGCGCCTTGATTGCAACTGAAATTGTAGATTTCGAAGATCGAAATGATGCTTATTTAGAAACCAGCCAACGACATTGACGGCAGAAAAGATGTGTTCCCAGTTCAATCACAAGATCAAGAAGCCTCTATGTTTGATCGCGATTGATGAGGTCATTGTTCGTTGATATAGTCTTCAAGTCCTAATCAATACTTCTTCGCCAATGAAAAACGGCGTTGGATATTAAGGTGAACGACTAAAGATTGAGCAAAGAATGGTTCAACTGCGCACAATTGTATGTTGATTTAGCTGAAATCACTTTGATATTATTCTACAAGTTCGAATCATCAGCGCCGAGATTTGCGAGTAACGGAAAATATTTTGAGTCACAACGAAATGTTCGGACCGTCATATTTTCAGACAGCTGCCACGATGTCGTTAATAATCCTGCATCGTTCAATTCCGATGCCAACAACTAATAATTGTCCATCTTTTTCCGTTCAGCTCAGCCCTGCTCGACAAAAGGAAGTTGCATGCAATCGCTACCTTCCCGTTTAACAATGAATCTGAATTAAATTGGGACGTGATTCCAGTACTTTCTCCATACGTCCATCAATGCTTGCCTTCCTTGTTAAACTCCGGAAATTAACCCTCCCTTAAAATTCGCCAGAATTAATCGAGTCGTCCCTGCTCCTTCAATTTCCGGGCAGCAAACGAATACACCTGCTTTCAAGTCGGACAGACGAAACGACTTCGGCTGAAAGATCAATCCTCCCAAACTGGAACCGCTCTTCGTTATGTTTCATCTCCCGTGAACAACGAACCTAAGAACGACGCACGTGATACCGGCAAAGATAAGATCACAGCATACGCAGCGACGGTCATGCCGCCGATTAATAAAGCAGACCAAAGAGACCAACCGGATATAAGCGAGAATGCACGCACATACTCTGCAGATGAAGATGCATTTGGTATATCGGCAGGTGCTACCACCCAGTATATACGCTGAGGTTAACTTTCCTGTTAGGGAGAACTGCGTTGTTGCTTTGACAGGTGGCGCTCGAACATTGCTTTAGCTGAATTTCCGTTAGAAGGTACGCCTTCTTCATAAAGATTGTTATGACTACACGATATGAGCTGATACCTATGTCGTAACACCAGTTCGGCTCCCGCCTCGCTGGAAGTTGAAGAGAATACATTACACACACACGCGCCCAGATGATTTCGAGGTTCCGCCATTATGCTAATAGAGTTGTTGATACGCATGATGTCGATACACGTGGGTCTTTAATCAACACAGATCACATGATGAATATGAAGTGATTATAAATGTATAGAGAAGCTGTTAGCATGAACAGCGGTCGCAATACTAAGGGAACATACGTTATATCTTTTTCCATAGATTAATTTATAATAGTTTGCGACACACATAAGTCGCAGATATCACGCAAACAAATCGTCAAACAAGAAATATAATAATTGATATCTTGAACGGTGGATGTAGCAGCAATATTAGAAGGGATGTTAATTGGTTACCATCGCCCATCATCAGATTTTGTATAACATAATTCCATTATCTTCTTTTCATTTCACTCCTGCAGAAATATCTTAAGGTCGATCGCTTAATATTGTCTCTCAACTCAATCATTCTGCTTCCAATAATCCATTCTTACGATGTTCTTCCAATATATCGCATATGTCTATGACTTTAGGGTGCTTCCTCCGAGGCTGCTTTCAACATCTTCGCTTTTACTTTGAGAGAACGCTTACGCTACCATGGTATCCATCATCTTCACTATATTTTTCATTTCAGATGACCACTCCTAAGACGCTTCTCGCGATGTAGAGATGCGATTTACTCACCGATTAAGATGCGCCTTCCATGACGTATTACCTGAGCGCTTAGAATACCATCACTGTCGCCACACATTCTATCGCTTTCCTGCAACTTGTTATATTAGCATCGCCTTGTCTTCATTTCACGCATAAGATTTGAGAGTCTGTCAACAAATCTTATCCCATCAAATGCAATAGAGCAATAAGTTCCCATGCTGATCACACCACCGTCTGAGTGCACAAGGTCAAATGCTCTTGTAAGTAGAAGAGGAATTGGCGTTGAGCGACAAGAAGACAACACAGACAACAATGTGAATTTCATGTTCAAATAGGTATAAATGTCGACTGCAATAGGGTTAAATTTTGCATCTGTTATGAAAGTTCAAGATCATAGTTACATACTCTCAAGCAATTCTGACGATGAGATGAAGGTGTTATAGAATGTGATATGTGTTTTATTTATTTGTATATTTCCACGTTAGCAATTTTGTTACAGGACAATAAAGAATTATATCTAAAAATGAGAAACTGAAAACTGACGTGGCATTGAAATCACATTTTTAATATAAAATGTACCATGAGTTTTTTGAAATGAGGTATGAGTGTTTTTGAATGGCTACAGACGAAAAGGCTCTAGTTTGTACACTGTGGTTCATAAAAATAAAACGATAAAAATATGAGCATAAAAATTGGTTATAAAGTCAAAGGTCGTAAAATGCAACTCATCATTATGTTTTGTCATAAAGTTAAATTCTGTTATTTTCAGATGGGTGACGGAGATGTTCAAAAACTTCATCGACTGAGTTGTAATCCAGAAAACAGAAAGATCCACCCTTCCTCTTCTGCAAAGATCCACAGCTGACTCTTCCGCTCTAATGCTGAGATTGAGTCATCAAAAAAATAGATCATGATAAAGCAGAGCTTCAGAAATCTTGACCTCCTCGAGTTTTTTCACACTCACAGTCGCCATGAGATGAACTATTGACGGTCATGCTTCATTAACATCGCGCCTTCGCTTTGAGAACGCCACGTCACCGCTGGCTTCAGATTGTGATCGCCCGCTTCTATACGAAATGCTTAATTTGACTCTCCAATCAGCGATAACCAGTTTTCAGCAGATCCGCACGTTGCTCCGGCGCCACATTCTTCGCCTTCAGCGCGAAGGTTTTCGCGCCCACACAGGCTCTGCTTTTCCAGCTCACGGCTTCAATCAATTCTTCAAGATAATCGCTAATATCTTGCGGCCATTTTTGAGCTTTCCGCTGCACTGCCGAGCTTGGTTTGTTGTCGCCAATCGAAAGAACGCCAGAGGTGCACGAAAGCTGTTAGGTCGCTTCCGTCATAGGCACTGAAGCGGAAGATCTGAAGATATTGAATGCGCGATCGACGGTCGCCTCATCCGGTATATACGATGTTCAGGGAAACCAGCATCGGCATCATTATATCGCCGGTCGGCTGCTACCTTTGGCGGCAAGATTGTTGTCCAGGTTCGAACGCGCCTTACGCATCGGAGGAGCTTGCTGCCAGCACGGTTGTTGCAACCTTGCGCCGTGCCGCTGAAGGCGAAGTTCTTGATTCCTAACAGGCACCTGTCATGGATTTGTAACATAGGAATTGTTTCTGCTATAACATTTATTTCGGTTTGAGCAAATAATATAATATTACGGTGTTCAACGAACGAATCTGGGTAAAATTCAATGTCTTGTTAGCGGCTCCATCTTGACGCGATTTACACAGCACAAACGCATATAAGTTTCTAGCTGAATCTCCAAAGGAGGATTAGGTCGAGCGTCTCCTAGATCATGACACAGCAAAAGCTACGGATCTCCAAGCAGTCTCCGTGAGGTCTTCCACAACCGTCCTTCGGTTTTCAAGATAACTGCTTTGCTTTCATGACCATAAAGACGGGTCGCCATCGGAAGCTAGGAGGCTGGGAGAATCCTCCAGACTTCTGAAACGCCCAAATTATATGGAAACAACCTACATATCTGTACAGCGCTGTCCCGCCTTCGGAAGATGCAGCATTGCAGAGCTGTTTAATCTCACCGAGATGATACGTGGTCTCACCAGATATCGCCGCCACCCACAGCCGTCGAAATTCGCATAATCAGAGAATATCTCGGCGAGCGACAAACAAAGCAAGTCGCAGCATCGAGATCAACACATAGAATGTCGAAGAACCAGAAATTCTACCCAGTTGCTACATGCAGAGTTTGTCATTATAAGCGTCCAGCGATTCAATCATATTGTGCCTTCGCAACTGAACGAACCTTCGCCACCAATAGCGGTTTCGACGATCGCTGACGTCGAGCGCATCGAGATGATGACGCCATCAATCGCGCAATCAACGCCAGTGAATGGCGCCATTGCCGAACGGGCACATGACGCTGGTAACTTTCGGGCATCGAGCATTTATCGCCGACGATTTCCGCGACATAAATGGAGCTCGGGGCGGCGCAGCGACTTTCGAGGCGGTTGATACGCTCCAAAACGATCTACTTTCCCCCAACACTTTTGCTATTGTTTTGCCTCTAATTGGTGGTTGATAATTAATGATGACGATGCCGCCGCCGCGAATTGTTTGCCGCATAAATCAACACCAGGTGCCCAGATTTCACACAGCAACATTTTCCGATAATAATACTGATTGAGAGCAATGAGCGGAGCTCCGAATGTCGCATGAACATAATCACGCATAGCTTCGTCATTCACGCCCTTTCCGACTATTGAGTTCGCAGCTTACCCAGTAAATCGACAGCAGGTAGCGTCAATGCCGAACTCTTCGCAATTTTCTTCATATCGCTGAATCCCGTCACGAATAGTTCGTCCAAATCGCCGCGGATTTTAATTTGATAGATCCATCATCGCCATCACCACCTTCATTCAATCGGGGCACAATAAGCCTCCCATCCGTATAATTTCTGCCAAATTAATATGATGTAGATTTGATGATTAGTCGCTAATACATAAGATCGAGCAGCAGAAGTTCGAAACTGATGAAACGCGCTGCGATAGTTGCTAAATTGTTAGTGTTGACGTTTTAAGTCATTATTGAGGTCTGGAAATATGATCCAGATCTGAAATATTATTGTCAATCAAAGATATTCATTAAACAGCATCCATCAAAGTTGTATATGTTGCCATCTGAACCAATGCTCTGGGTTAAGTGTAAACGACAAACTGATGAGCAGAGATGTAAAGATCAGCACAGTCACAGCGTTATTGTTTTACTCCAGTAGTTCTATTAAATGAGTCTTAATATCTTATTTCCGAGGTCACAAACAACGCTCTGTATGGCATAAATGTAGCTTGTCATGGTACGCACACTAGTAATTCTGGAAATTGTTACTTCGCTGATTACTGGCATTGAAACGCTGCATTGTTGTCTCTGCGAATGCTCAAAGATGAGCTGTATTATTTTTCATCCATACATTTATCCATCTTCAAATTATATTTGAATTCCATGCCATTATATTATATCATCGATAATCGTCATTTTTATCAATAATCATTAATGTTGATAAATCGCAACGATAAACTTTTATGAGCAGTTCACTTCCAGTATATTTGAATTATAACCCATTGGTAGAGTACTTGGCTACTTACCGTTAATCAATAAATTGGGTAATACTTCCTCTAAGACTCCGCTACTCCAGGTTTCATAATGGTCAAGATTATTTTTCATTGCTGTTAGAACATTTTGATTAGTTCACTGGATTAATATTGTCGCTATATCTTCCATCGTTATAAACTCACAGTTTGATATCATAATGCTTTATTCGACGTTAGTATACACCTTGAAAACGCTTGATTCATCTGATTGATAATCAGCTGTCACCATACGCTCAACAGCTGTATCGTTAATCTGATGTTTCTCAATATTTGATATTATCGCTAAATGATAAATATTCAACGCTTAGATGCTAAAATTGCTAGGTCTAGACAAATCGTAACATCAAACTCCGATGTTACTACACCCGCATCCACTCCAACTTGAATACTCTAGTGACATTTGATGTTATTTGTAACTGATAATGACTAATTAGTGAATACATGCAAAACATGGTATAAAATGTAATGCTAAAGTATAAGAAATTGTTAGAGAACTGCCTCCATCCACTTGCCACACATCTCCTATAAACATGCCATGATGTAAAGATTATGATTTTTCTCTGGATTCATCTCATACATAGCTATTGTTGAGAAAACAATCTTTGTGGTACTCCGAAAAGAAAGTGTCAGGTTGAATATATGATCAGCACATTTGATATTTTTGTTTTTTCCTTAAGAGTATTTGGTGGTGGTTATAATGCCTTTGTTATTAAACTTTCTCCATTCTCACAAATATGATGATTTTCAAACCAAGTATAATAGTTTGCCACCTGGTTCCCATTAAAAGTCCAAAAAGAATGCTTACTGTTTTCTGAATACTTTCCGCTAGTGCTCAACATGTCGCTTTGGCAGAGTTTGGAGAATTTAGACCTCAAGATAATAGCTTCTGTCTAATAGCAGATTTTGTTCTTTATTAGAGTCACCACTCATGATTTAGGAAAAAGCATGGATTATTTGAGAGGTTTATATGACGAATCATTGAGTTCAGGCATCGAGGTTGCAAATAAGTTGAAGCGCCAGAAAGAAATTTCTAATATGTCAAAAATTATTAAGTAAATAATGATATGATATTAGATTACTTTAACAACAACTCCACCAATAGTGAAGAAGAGGGGTTTAATTAAATTGAATGATGAAGATGAGAAATGAAGTTCTCGTTAAAGAACAGCATTAAATCATAAGATGGAAGAACGCCACCATGAAGATATATGTGAGATAACTCCTTCATCCATGATTGATATAAATCCGTCAAACGCTTATTATGAAGATATTCTATTCATAAAACCTTCCAAGGCAATGCTTAGATGAGTTTGATAATTATATTGTTAAGCAAGAAAATTTTAATATGAGAGTAGAGAATCATCTAATGGAAAATTCTCTAAGCTATTAGTCAATTGCATTAGATATTGTGGAGAGAACTCCAATGATGTTAAGATGCTTGTTAAACATTTTCATATGATTCAAAACTCAAATTGACTGAATCATCAGTGAAAAAGTTTGACTAAATAAACAATGCTGTAAGAAACATGTCTTATGAAGTAACAACTAGAGGTGGTGTCTCTACCCAGGATCCTCTATATCCTCGAAGGGCATCCCAAAAGAATTGAACACATTCTAAATGCTGACTAGAGCTCATTCTAAGAAAAGAAGAAGAAAACATAAAAATGTTGTAGAATCCTCCGAACCCGCTAATGATCCAATAGTGTCTTCATCCTATTTTGAACTGAAAGTAAAAGAAATATTGATAGTGTCATGAAGATAATAATAAGAATGATACTCCTGATAGAAAGAAGAGGCTTAAAGAACCATGTTAAAATAAAGTACAAATGAGTGACATATTTTGCTGTTTTAGGAAATACATAAATTAAAGAATAACTTGGGTAAAGCAAATGTTTTCCTGCTGTATATCTAAACTGTATATAATAAGATAGTAACATCCAATAAATTCTCGTGATTGGATGAAACCTTTATTCTTGCAAATTCCTTTGATCGATGCTATTAAATTGCTCTTATCTAAAGTATATGAAGATATTGTTATTTAATAAAAGGAAATCCCTTAATATAATATGTTTCACCATGCTCATTGAATACTCTTTTCAATGGAATGTGCCCATACTTACACACCAGTATACCTACTATTCCTTGTTCTATTAAGAATAATTATGTTAAAAACTGCCTCAGTATCTCTAGCTGAAAGACATGTATGTTTTTTTTCAGAAAACATAGACTTGAATGAGGGAAGAGCTCAGTCTGATGATATCTTTGTAAATATTATAAATCACCGCTAGCCCCCAAACCTGTTGGTATATGTGAGGATGTTCTGCTCAAGTTACTAATAACCGCTTGATATTAACCGATTTTTGTTGTGTTGGAAATGTTCGAAGATGATAATAAGTCTACATTCTTGGGAGAATTCTTTCTAACACCCCTAGGGGCTGTTATTGATTGCACAAAGCGAAAGGCCACTTTCAATGCTGATGACAAAGGGAACACAACCGTTTATTTCCCCAAGAGGATCTGCCAGAAAGCTGCAAGAAGTCGATACTATTTCTCAATGTGAGAGTCTATCAAAATTGGAACTCAACGATTGTCCTATATATGAGCCGTACAAAGAATATCAAGCTCCAAAGCGATTGGATCCATATCACTACAATTCAAGGTAACATGATTGATTTGAGGTTTATTTCTTCATATAGAAAAATTGCTTTGTCATGTAATATCTGATTCTGTCCTGTTAACACACCTTAAAGTGAGAGATAAATAAATGATTCCTTTCTTTCTCCACTTGCTTTAGTTATCAGAAAGTACTCCTTTTAATTTGCAAAGTTTCTTAGTTGATTTGAGATTTCAAAATTTTCCCCGGCCAGTAATAATAAACTTAATACCTTAAAATGCATTTTTCAAACATAATCACAGTAACAAACATAGACTTGTTTTAATATATCTGAAAAATGAGGACTCATGGGCACTGTGAGTTCAAACACAGCTGCTGCTTGAAGAGATGTCATGCCACCATGTGGTGTGGGCCCCTCCTGCCCGAAATTTTGCCTGTCTCTTCCTCCCAAGACCTTTCTCTCTCTCCATGCCCGAACCAAATTCCTCTCACTGCTTTGCTCAAGAACTCCGTATTTCGATCTTCTTTGCTCAGCCCAAACATTTCCCGCTGAAACTTATGTTATTGCCTTTTGAAGGACTAAATATCTCTACCCGTAATGATCTTGCTTAGAAGATATACTCCAACATTTGGCTCTATAAGGATATTGAGGAGTCAGAATATCTCAACTGAAATGATTTGACAAGACTAAGGCCTAGCAGTTCCAGCTTCATATGTCACCAAATCAAAGTTCTATATATTGTTATACCAGAAAAGAAGAGTTCAAATTTGGAGAATTGTTCAAGAAGGGAACAACCAAAGACCGAGGCCTTCTAGGACCGCCACCCAAATTAGGCGGTCGTACAACGAGGGACATCATCGCTACTTAGCTTCGCGCCCGAAGAGGACAACGGGCCTCCCAATGCTTCCATTTATGCCAGACCATGAAATGCAGAGGCTGAAGATTTTGCACTTGCCAGCAGACAGCTAGCCCAATGCTAGAGATGAGTGAAGAATGGTCACATGTCACCAAAGATTCTGCTGAGAGCTCAGCCTCCAAAACGCGGAATATAATCCGACGCTGCATTCAAGATCTATTGTATACTCCCACAATAAGAGTTAGATGCCCATCTTTTATTTTATAATGGAGAGAGGTTCCTGAGGTGAAGCAGTGAGGATCAATAATGTCCCTCAGACTTGTTGAGCTCTATCGAGGGATTACCGATGATGATTGTCGCATTCATTCACTGTGGCAAGATAAGGAACATTCAACTCCCCGCCATTAAGTATTTTGTATACTACATTGCTACTAGCATCCTTTGGTAGGAATGACTATATATCCTAGCTACTGCATTTTGTTTTCCTGAAAGGTGTTGCACTACTAGGCTAAAGATCTGCTACCCTTGAGGCTTATGTCACATTGACTATCAGGTATCCATTTTGAAAGAACTGACAGAATCATAGAAACTTAACATATCTAAACTTCCATGATCTTAGCTGATGCTTGCTGGCCCCCAGGAGAGCTGATATTGCTGCTGCAGATGGCTGCCTTGGGATCACCATCCTGTTTGATATATTCATGGGACTGCTGTTTTCCGACGGGGATGAGAAAGAAATTTCTTCCCAACCAGGTTTGCTCAAAGATGGATAGGCAATCATGTGAGCAAATTAGAGGAGGGTGGGATGAACAGTAAGATGATAAGATCTCAACACATGATGACTCAGAGGAGCTTAGTTTTCCATGATTGCACTGCACACATCTCAGCAGGCTCCAGCATCACTCTGACATGCTATCCATCTTCTGCCAAAGCCACATGAAGCTGTTTTTTCTTCACAGACTATAGATTTGAATCACCAGTGCGTTTATTGAGGTAAGAGGTACACGCATCACCTTTCTACAGCAAGACGTTGATACTTGTAAAATTATTGAATTTTCGAGTAACTTTTAACATAAGATGATACTCAGTTGTTACTGGAAACTTCCAGCGCCAAATGACAGAATGAGTTTGTAAATTTTGCACAAACCTCGTTGTTACCAATTCTTCGTTAGTTGAACACTTTTCGAACGAGCAACGCGAAGATTTTAGAAAATCATTTCCGTCGTACGTTTATGATTTCTTGGTCCCGCTTTTTCGTTTTTGATTGTTATTTCTGTTTTCACATTTATGCCAGCATGGTATTCAGTATTTTGTTATTTCTTTCATCGTCGATGAATTCGTTTTATATTGTCACAGCTTGCTACGGTTTGTTATAAGAAAAATCAAAAAGATTTTGCTGGTTTTGTTTGTTTTGATTTTGTTCTCAATTCTAAAACATCAAACCACGATGTTTTTGTTTTGAAGAAAATGTTTTGAGTTCAATGGTCTTCGTGGCTGGAGCCGCGGGTTTTCATTTCATATTATCCAAGCTACACAAGTGAAAAAATAATATTCATCAACACAACCCATTCAGAAAGAGAGCTTTGAAGAACTTAATTATATTTTTGCTGTATCAACCATACAAAGCGAAGTTGAATATAAGAGGGGATATGTTATTACAGAAAACTTAACGCTCATGATCTTCACGTTATCTCCAAATTGTTAATATGATATTACCGGATTGTCATTGTTTTTATCAAAGATACGCATAATAGGTCGTATCCTCCTTCCATATCTCATTTGAGATTGAATTATGTTACAGTCGCTTAAGAAGCATGATCAATAAGTCATCAATTCTAATGATTGTATCACCAATTGTAACGCTTATGCTCCCGGCTTAATTTATTTGCCGTTAGTTATGATTGTGATACATCGCCTTCGATCATCGCTCAAGCTTTGAAAACAATTACTGCAAATTAGTTGCTTCGCTCGTGGGCCTAAAACAGCAGCAAAACCAAGAATTCAGATAAATATCATGGCATCATATGGTATTAAACCATCTGTAGGCTCTTATGTCACTTTATAGAAAACCTTATGCTTTCATAATTAAAGTTATGTCCATAGCTCATGAGGAAGTATGTGGTGTTTAGTATTTCACATCTTCACACCACTGACTGACTCTCATATGGAATAGTGGCACATCCGCTATCCAATAATTTTGGTAAAAAGAGCCGGCAATGGGATTCCTGGTCTAATTAATTAACTTAAATAGACACTCCTCCATGGTTTGTGATTGTTGGACTCAAGACCTCTGGGTGATCTGTTAGTCACCTGCTCTGTATGTGTTGTATTATAGAGTGCTACCACCATCAAAGAAGAGTTCATACAAAAGACCTCTTCATGGGAAGGTAAGATACATATAGCACCCAGATCTGTTAAATGTATGGTCATAGAAGATATTAGCAGAAAAAGCACACTAAATGACAGGGTTAGAACTATGAGTGGCCTAGAAACCGGCTGGCGGTAGTTGGTGTGGCCCATTACCACCATGACAAATAAGACTTCTCACATGAATTTACTTTGCTTGAAAGAGCTGTGCTTAAAAGAGGTGAATCCTCAGCTTCTTCCCAAGGGCGGGTCAGGTCTTATTTTGTGTCATAGTTCCATTATGCTTTTGTACTTTAGAGTGAACTGTCATCTTGAGAGATATGTTAGTTCAAATATGATTTATTCTGCAGAAATTTGATAGTTAATTTCTTGACAACACTGCCCAAGCCTTCTATGACTGAGTTCAAGATTAGGTGCTGTGATTACCTAATGAGTGGGTAAGCTGATATTGCTTATTGCACTTCATGAACATTGCAATCCCGTTTATATACATGATCCATGATGCTTATTATTAACTGTTATCTTCATCTGACATAGCTGTTAGATGATCTTATTTGCATGTATCTTATTATGAAACTGTTTGAGTGTATCAGCCATATCATGAGAATATATACATCACATGAGCAAATGTGTTCGTGAGAGTTCTTTTATCGCTCGCTTGTTAACTCCAACTGCTTGAGGACAAGCAATATTAAGCTTAGAGATGAGCCTATGTCGTCCAAAACGTATCTACTTTCCTGCTAACACTTTTTTTGCTATTGTTTTGCTCTAATTTGTGTGCTTTGATGCAACGACATGACTGACTAACGCCTGCCAAACAGAATCGGCTCGTGTCTCGCTTTTTGTGCGTAGAACCAACTTCTTCAGAAAACCCCTTGATTTTTGCACGCCAAGGCCCTATTTTCCCGAGAGCACGACGATTGATGACGATGAGGCGAGAATCAGCATCAGTTGTCGCGCAACAGACAGCCCGCAACAGGCCTCGCCCGCCTCCGAGACTACTTATCGCTGACCAAACGCACAGGAGAAGTCGGTCGCCGAACCCTCCGGTGCTTTCACACCATCGCCTGGAAATCGCGAGAAATGGTTTCCGTTGCACTCACATCAGAACGAGGATCATCACCGCCATCACCGCCAACGCCCATCAACTGCATACTTCATCCGGCAGATAACTCCCGCCAGGCCGGACGATGAGACGACAGATTATCGTGGAAGCAGAAATACAGATCGCCAGCATAAAATAGTCCGATGGTATATTTCGAGTCACAAATTCTTGAAGAAAGTTTACACACACGGTTAGAGAACTGAATGCCAATGTTAATCGATAACCAATATATGTTATTATTCATCATGATATTCATTGTTTAGCATCCTACCAGTATCGGCATGAAATCAATCAACGTCCTCAATAATAAACTGGGATAAACTGAGGTCGGGATAAGACGAGATCGCACAGTCTTTGAGGAACATGTCACCCGCATCTGCTGGAACACTCCGATACCAGAGCTTTGAACTGCACAAACATCATGGTAGGATGAAATGATGTTGTGCAGCTTCACGGCATACTTATTACCATAATTTCCGGAATGTATGTCATTGATTGATTATGTTTGAACGCTTTATTGTTGTCCGCAAATGCCCTTAAGATATTGTTATATTTTCACCCATCACTATTGATCCATTCCCCGCGCCCAAGATTTTAACTCGCTTACTATAATTACTACTCGCTGTCTCTTTGTTATCAGCTGCCTGCTTCACACATCTACAACAATATAAACCAGCATTAATGACAAACCATGATAAGCTCCAGCCCAAAAATGAATGACCTCCGCCATGAATGCCATGTCTTTAATTCTGTTAATCAAAGAATTAGTAATACTTCCAGATCACAGCATCCCTGCATCACCAGGGGTCATCATGGTTTTCCATGGTTAATTAATCAGAGAGCTGGAATAGTAATAGAATCATAATCAGAAGAAGATGCCAGAGATTAATCAAATAATGTTAGAAATACAGAGAGATGCTGCCATCAGCACAAAATCACCAGATACAGGGTCCTCCAGACTCCTGCTCTCCATGATGCCCAGGCATATCATTAGGTCACCCCGTAAGGGAAGCTTGACAAGAACTACTCCCCGTACCGGAGACCCTGCCCAGAAGGCAGACTGTTATCACATGACTGCCACAAAGTGAGGGATGCAAAGAGAGATTTGCTTAGAGAAATGATAGCACTGTCTTCACAGAGAGGCTGCACAGGGTGCTGAAGTCCATCTATTGCATAACTCCTCAGTAAAGATGAACATCACAACCACCTTATGCTACCCGCTTGCCCGCTGCTTCAAATAACTCACAATGGCTTAGATGCTGCCTCTTTCCTGGTTCAGGATAGACCACATCTCCACATGTCCGAATAATGTCTCGCTGAGAATCAACTTGTCCTCAAGTTGTGTTGTGATTTTCCGGAAACCAGAATTGATTGTGCTGTAATAGAATGCTGGAATGCTCTTTGATGAAGTTAGCATCCTCCCAAGACATTTCACTGGTAAGTTCACCCAATGAGTCATTGTATCCCAGAATGACTAGAAAATGATTCCGCTCCTTGTATTGTCAGCATTCACGCTTTACAGAAATGATCTATCATTGTATCTCCCATATCTTGCTGGTGCTGATATCCACCTGTAAATGGAGTCCATGATCACTCCTTGGTCCATTGCAAGTTCATGGCGTTAAATGCAACACATGTTAGCAGAGAAGTAAGCAAGAGTCCAAAGTGGAAGATGGTGCTTTCTGGCTCTCACATAATAATCAATGATATTTATATATGCTTCCATTTCAATGCGCTCACTGCATCTGATTGTCAATCACAACATGCGGTTTTGCCCTGCCTTGATCGCTTCCAATCACAGCCTTTTATACAAGCGTACATAACTTTATGTATATCTTAAGATATCTTATTTTCTGCTGTTAGAATAATAAACTGCCACTCTGCTGCCAATGATATGCACCCATCCTGCTTTTTTTGTTGATCAAAGCCCATTCAAGTTGATTTCAGATGATCAGTCAGGCTTTCATCCATTTCTTCATGATTCAGTGGTTTCAGAGGGGCTAAAAATATCCAGATGAGAAGTTGGTACATGCTTCCACCATGATACACCAGTAAAATTATGAGACTCCAGAACTGCTTATTTTCAGACATTCACCATTCCTTATCCATTATAGCCTTCACTGCCATCTTTGTTTTCCTCCTTCCATTTTTGGGCACCACAGCATTTTATACACTGTTGTAGACTCCCATGGGCCTCAGCCCAATCTGTTCTGAATAATTTTTATTTTTAACATCTGAAGATAAATGTCTGCTCTTCACCAATCTTTGAGCATGCAGAGGCACCTGCCCCCACCCTTTGACTGTTCCAGAGTGCTAGTTAGACAGACATCAGCAACATACTGCCACTGGCTTGAATGACTGCTGCAGATTGAGTCAAATATCTCACCAGAGTAATTGCATCTCCAGAGTGCAGGTTTCTTCCACCTTCCTATCTCTCAGCCAAAGACCCTAAGCTGAGTACTTATTTTACCTGTATAATGCCTTTTGAATCGAAAATGCTGTGCCGCCAGATCGTCTCAATGCTTTCCAATGCTGACAGATAGAACACTTAGTGCCCTCTGCAGAGTCATTATAATGCTTCGCCCAGCTCTGCCTTGATGAGAGTGCCTTTTTTTCGATGGAACCAGTAATTTTTTCCCAATGAAGATTGACTTGAGCGCCTTGGTCTTCAGGTCACTACCAGGCTCGTGATCCTTTCCAGCAGAATAACAAAGGCTTCCATCCCTTCATTGTGGGCCTCTTTTCGTAGGCTTACCCCTTGGCGGCATTTCACGAAGAGAGACGGCACTCTGAAGATGCCTCCAGATGCTACATCCCGCACACTGGTTTTCAAGATCCTGCTGCCAGAGAGTCGCTTCAATGATTTGACCCGCTAGCTGAGCGCAATGCTGAGAGGTGTCCTAAGCCCAGCTCCTCCTCATCTTTGGCTCGGAGAACACCCGTTTGCGGTTTCTCCGACAACCAACAACACTATACGCCCATAAGATGGCAATTTCATCTGACAGCTCTGAAGAGCGTCGGCTAAGATGACTGCAGGTTCATCGTGGCCTGAGCCAGCGCCTTCCATCGACTTTCCTCCACCGATAAATTTCTCCTTCCATCCCTCGAATCGCTCTAAGCCCGCGCCTTCCGAGATATCCGAAGGTCTTTGTTTTAGAGCTGCCCGGGAGAGACCGGCAAGTCCTGGCACGCTGATCGTAATCAGTAATAAAGGCCATCAACCTCGATCTATGCAGCAGGTACATCTTGAAATTTCTTCGCGTCTCTTCCCGAGCCTTTACCGAGCGTGACAGCCCATTTGTACTTAATAATGACCTGCGCCTCGAAGCCGTCCGCGTAGCGACGCCAGAGCTCCTTGGAAGCTTCAGCACACTGGCTGCGTGCACCTTCTTGAAGATGAGGGAGTCACTCGCCGGAAGGCACGAGATTGATCCTCCGGCGCCTCAGCGCGCAGCTCCGCACCCCCGAAGGGATCCATCCCGCCGGCGCCTCCGGACCAGTGGCCGAAAGTCCCTCCGCACACAAAAAATGAAAAGGGCATCGGCGTTTACGCAGGGCACCCTTGCTCGCAATGCCCCGCTCCGTGGCAAAATGATCAGCTGCGTTCGTTGTTGACTCTTTGCCCCGTAGGAGAGCGTGACTTCACACAACCCATGATGAACGACTCGGTGAACCCAGCTGCCCGAGAACCCCATTTTCAGCATGATCTCTCCTTAAAGGATCCACTCGCACTCTTGAACGTAGGCCTTGCTCATGTCCAACTTTGACATGCCGCCACGTCTTCACCCGCTCTAAGCCGCATATGCATATAGTGAGTTGTTGATGGCGCGTGATACGCGCTCCGCTGCGAACCCCAAGAGGAAGGTGAAGACGCGCACAGCATGCAAGTTTCTTCCTCGTAAAAGAAACCAAGGTTATCGAACCAGCAGGAGATCAAGGCCACGGAAGGTTGTTAGTGGAGGAGGCAGCGCGGCACAACACCAGGGGATTCCGCGCACTCAACGTGGAACCCCGCACAAGCGACCAAAGCAATTAATACTTTGCCCCAACTTTAACAAAAATGAGGTTGTCAATCTCACCGGCTTGTCAAGTAAACAAAGGATTAAACGTATGGAGAGGAAAATGATGTTTGCTTGCGAAGAACGACAAAGAACCGTAGATTGGTGCATAAGAGATTGTACTTCAGATGTGGAAGAATCGACCGTGGACCACAGCTCACTGTGCGTGGCCCTCCAGTAAGACAGGACAGCATGCGGAAACAAATTACAGCTTGGGCAATTGACGAAATACAGAGGGCATATAGAATGCACATGCGTATCATGATGACTAATATCGCATGATTGACTGAGGGTCATTACGATAAAGAACGATAGACCGGCTATCCAAACATCCAACAATGCTCTAAAGTCCACCTTCACGTTAGCATCCGCACTCCCAAATCGCATTAGGTTGCAAACAATAGACAATTGCATTAAGTACCACTACTTGTGAAAATGGCTATAGGTGGAGAAACTGCACGCGACCACCAGACTCGCCGTGCGCATGGTGCGGTGCCGCGCACCATTTGTCGCCACGCCGACGATGACAAGACATCCGCCGCGCACCAGCCAAGACGCCGCGCCGGTGACAAACCGAGGCCGTGGCTTCGCCATCCGAGCCGCACCCATGCAAGCATTGCCGAGCACACCGTCCCAGGGGTGCGCCGGTGGAATCAAGCTTTGCCGCGCACACTTGGGCCGTTGCGCCATGCACACTTGCTGGGCCCGGCCCCGCACTAACTCAGCTCTAACTGCCTATACTAGCGGCGCACCCAAAGTCCCGGTGCGCCGGCAGTAACCTCGGGATCTTATTTCGCACACCTACCACTCCCCACTCCCCCACTACCATTACTTCCACTCATCCACACAAACCCGAGCCTTCTCCCAACCCCAGCTCATTTTTGCCCATTTCTACCACTAATTTAGCCAATTTGACCATACAAAATCATATTTTTTGAGCAAATCTTCCCTTCCTACATGCATCTCCCACATCCCCCTATGTAGATCTAGATCTACTATCCCGCATTGACCGCTCAATCTAGATCTAGATCTAGAAAGTCCTTCCATGCTTTCATGACGCCGGCGTCGCCGTGCCTCGATTCTGCCAACGAATATATCAAACAACAGGTGATTAATGAACAAACTGATGAACAAACACCATGTTGGACATTTGATATCAAAGTTTCGTGTGGCATATATATATGTTGTGTTTGTGCTTGTGGTTGGCGTTGAAAATGAGTTGCCAATGTTGCGCTAAAATGTTGATTCATGAGCCTGCTTTGCACATTTCCGCTTCGTCCCATGTCCTACCGTGTAGGAAGGTCATGCCGAAATTTTCCGGACAAACTACTTCATCACGATGCATGGTTCTAATCAATTATATAATCTTACCGTGCACAAAGCGATAATGGTTATCGAGATGAGTGAAAGCGTCGTGATGAGATATCTGAAACACGCGATCATCGACATGTATGAAAATAACCGCACTGAGGTATTGGTGTCCGTAAGCCGAAGATGCAAACGAGTGAATTGGTTTGACCCCTATTCAGGCAAATTGCAGGGCACCTCGCTTCACTAATGGTTTCCATGCACGGACACAACCAATGGATGAGTGATGTTGGCGCGGAGGTCAATGGGGCGACGGCAGCAGGTGGTAATGGCCGACAAGAAGGAGGGCATCATGATATTGATGACGATGAAGAGTTTGTCGCACAGGACGATAACCTTGACGACGACAATAACCTTGACGACGACAATAACCTTGACGACGATGATGTCTACGGGAGCTTCTATTCTTGTAGACAGTGTTGGGCCTCCAAGAGCAGAGGTTTGTAGAACAGCAGCAAGTTTCCCTTAAGTGGATACCCAAGGTTTATCGAACTCAGGGAGGAAGAGGTCAAAGATATCCCTCTCATGCAACCCCGCAACCACAAAGCAAGAAGTCTCTTGTGTCCCCAACACACCTAATAGGTGCACTAGTTCGGCGAAGAGATAGTGAAATACAGGTGGTATGAATAAGTAGTAGCAACGGCACCGTAAAAGTGCTTTGCCCAGACAGTAGAACAAGCAGTAGTAATGCAAAGAAGAGTAACGCACAAGTAGTAACGCAAGAAACAAGTAAACAAGCAGCGATAAGCAGTATTTAGGAACAAGGCCTAGGGATTAGACTTTCACTAGTGGACACTCTCAACATTGATCACATAACAGAATAGATAAATGCATACTCTACACCTTTGTTGGATGATGAACACATTGCGTAGGATTACACGAACCCTCAATGCCGGAGTTAACAAGCTCCACAATAATGCTCATGTTTAAGTAACCTTTAGTGTAAGATAGATCAAACGACTAAACCAAGTACTAGCATAGCATGCACACCGTCACCTTCATGCATATGTAGGAGGAATAGATCACATCAATATTATCATAGCAATAGTTAACTTCGCAATCTACAAGAGATCATGATCATAGCATAAACCAAGTACTAACACGGTGCACGCACCGTCACCTTTGCACACGTGCAGGAGGAATAAAACTACTTTAATAACACATCACTAGAGTAGCACATAGATAAATTGTGATACAAACACATTGCAATCTTAAAGAGATATAAATAAGCACCTCACTATGCCATTCAACAGTTGAATAAGTATTCCGTGAAATATGGCCTAAGAGACCCACACGGTGCACACACTCTGTCACCTTTACACACGTGGGACTAGGAGTCTCCGGAGATCACATAAGTAAAACTCACTTGACTAGCATAATGACATCTAGATTACAAGCATCATCATATGAATCTCAATCATGTAAGGCAGCTCATGAGATTATTGTATTGAAGCACATAGGAGAGAGATGAACCACATAGCTACCGGCACAGCCCCGAGACTCGATGGAGAACTACTCCTCCTCATGGGAGCAGCAGTGGTGATGAAGATGGCGGTGGAGATGGCAGCGGTGTCGATGGAGAAGCCTTCCGGGGCACTTCCCCGCTCCGGCAGGGTGCCGAACGAGACTCCTCGTCCCCCGCATCTTGGCTTCGCGATGGCGGCGGCTCGGGAAGGTTTCGTGGTTTTCGTCAATCGGTGTCGAGGTTTTAGGTCCGAGGGCTTTAAATAGGCGAAGAGGCGAGCCTGAGGGCTTCGGGGGGCCCACACCCTAGGGGGCGCGCCCCTCTGGCCGCGCCGCGCTGTGGTGTGGTGGCCCTGGCCCCCTTCTCGGCGTTCTCGTGTGTTCCGGATGCTTCCGGCAAAAATAGGAACCTCGGGCGTTGATTTCGTCCGATTCCGAGAATATTTCGTTACTAGGATTTCTGAAACCAAAAACAGCTAGAACAGGAACCTGCACTTCGGCATCTTGTTAATAGGTTAGTTCCGTAAAATGCACGAATATGACATAAAGTGTGCATATAACATGTAGATAACATCAATAATGTGGCATGGAACACAAGAAATTATCGATACGTTGGAGACGTATCGCATCCCCAAGCTTAGTTCTCGCTCGTCCCGAGCAGTAAAACGATAACAAAGATAATTTCTGGAGTGACATGCCATCATAAACTTGATCATACTATTTGTAAAGCATATGTAGTGAATGCAGCGATCAAAACAATGTGTATGACATGAGTAAACAAGTGAATCATAAAGCAAAGACTTTTCATGAATAGCACTTCAAGACAAGCATCAATAAGTCTTGCATAAGAGTTAACTCATAAAGTAATAATTCAAAGTAAAGGTATTGAAGCAACACAAAAGAAGATTAAGTTTCAGCGGTTGCTTTCAACTTGTAACATGTATATCTCATGGATAATTGTCAACATAGAGTAATATAATAAGTGCAATAAGCAAGTATGTAAGAATCAATGCACAGCCTCACACAAGTGTTTGCTTCTTGAGGTGGAGAGAAATAGGTGAACTCGACTCAACATTGAAAGTAAAAGAATGGTCCTCCATAGAGGAAAAGCATCGATTGCTATATTTGTGCTAGAGCTTTGATTTTGAAAACATGAAACAATTTTGTCAACGGTAGTAATAAAGCATATGCATCATGTAAATTATATCTTATAAGTTGCAAGCCTCATGCATAGTGTACCAATAGTGCCCGCACCTTGTCCTAATTAGCTTGGACTACCTGGATTATCACCGCAATACATATGCTTTAACCAAGTTTCACAAAGGGGTACCTCTATGCCGCTCGTACAAAGGTCTAAGGAGAAAGCTCGCATTTGGATTTCTCGCTTGATTATTCTCAACTTAGACATCCATACCGGACAACATAGACAACGGATAATGGACTCCTCTTTAATGCTTTAAGCATTTGACAACAATTAATTCTTTTCTCATTAGAGACTTGAGGATATTTGTCCAAAACCGAAACTTCCACCATGAATCATGGCTTTAGTTAGCGGCCCAATGTTCTTCTCTCACAATATGCATGCTCAAACCATTCAACTCATAGTAGATCGCCCTTACTTCGTACAAGACGAACATGCATAGCAACTCACATGAAATTCAACAATGAGTTGATGGCGTTCCTCAAAGAAACATGGTTATCGCACAACAAGCAACTTAATAAGAGATAAAGTGCATAATTACATATTCAATACCACAATAGTTTTTAAGCTATTTGTCCCATGAGCTATATATTGCAAAGGTGAATGATGGAATTTTAAAGGTAGCACTCAAGCAATTTACTTTGGAATGGCGGGAAAATACCATGTAGTATAGGTAGGTATGGTGGACACAAATGGCATAGTGGTTGGCTCAAGTATTTTGGATGCATGAGAAGTATTCCTCTCGATACAAGGTTTAGGCTAGCAAGGCTTATTTGAAACAAACACAAGGATGAACCGGTGCAGCAAAACTCACATAAAAGACATATTGAAAACATTATAAGACTCTACACCGTCTTCCTTGTTGTTCAAACTCAATACTAGAAATTATCTAGACCTTAGAGAGACCAATTATGCAAACCAAATTTTAGCATGCTCTATGTATTCTTCACTAATAGGTGCAAAGTATATGATGCAAGAGCTTAAACATGAGCACAACAATTGCCAAGTATCACATTACCCAAGACATTTATAGCAATTACTACATGTATCATTTTCCAATTCCAACCATATAACAATTTAACGAAGAGGAAACTTCGCCATGAATATTATGAGCTAAGAACACATGTGTTCATATGAACCAGCGGAGCGTGTCTCTCTCCCACACAAGCATGATGTAATCTAATTTATTCAAACACAAACAAAAACAAAAGCAAACAAACAGACGCTCCAAGTAAAGCACATAAGATGTGGCCGAATAAAAATATAGTTTCAAGAGAAGGAACCTGATAATTTGTCGATGAAGAAGGGGATGCCTTGGGCATCCCCAAGCTTAGACGCTTGAGTCTTCTTGATATATGCAGGGATGAACCACCGGTGCATCCCCAAGCTTAGACTTTTCACTCTTCTTGATCGTAGTATATCATCCTCCTCTCTTGACCCTTGAAAACTTCCTCCACACCAAACTCGAAACAACTCATTAGAGGGTTAGTGGACAATAAAAATTAACATGTTCAGAGGTGACACAATCATTCTTAACACTTCTGGACATTGCATAAAGCTACTGGACATTAATGGATCAAAGAAATTCATCCAACATAGCAAAAGAGGCAATGCGAAATAAAAGGCAGAATCTGTCAAAACAGAACAGTCCGTAAAGATGGATTTTATTAGGCCACCAGACTTGCTCAAATGAAAATGCTCAAATTGAATGAAAGTTGCGTACATATCTGAGGATCACTCACGTAAATTGGCATAATTTTCTGAGTTACCTACAGAGAATTAGACCCAGATTCGTGACAGCAAAGAAATCTGTTTCTGCACAGTAATCCAAATCTAGTACTTACTTTACTATCAAAGACTTTACTTGGCACAACAAAACACAAAACTAAGATAAGGAGAGGTTGCTACAGTAGTAAACAACTTCCAAGACACAAATATAAAACAAAGTACTGTAGCAAAATAACACATGGGTTATCTCCCAAGAAGTTCTTTCTTTTAGCCATTAAGATGGGCTCAAGCAGCTTTAATGATGCACTCGCAAGAAATAGTATTTGAAGCAAAAGAGAGCATCAAGAGGCAAATTCAAAACACATTTAAGTCTAACATGCTTCCTATGCATAGGAATCTTGTAAATAAACAAGTTCATGAAGAGCAAAGTAACAAGCATAGGAAGATAAAACAAGTGTAGCATCAAAAATTTCAGCACATAGAGAGGCATTTTAGTAACATGAAAATTTCTACAACCATATTTTCCTCTCTCATAATAACTTTCAGTAGCAACATGAGCAAACTCAACAATATAACTATCACATAAAGCATTCTTATCATGAGTCTCATGCATAAAATTATTACTCTCCACATAAGCATAATCAATTTTATTAGTTGTAGTGGGAGCAAATTCAACAAAGTAGCTATCATTATTATTCTCATCAAGTGTAGGAGGCATAGTATAATCACAACAAAATTTACTCTCCATAGTAGGTGGCACAAAAAGACCACTATCATTATCATCATCGAAATAGGAGGCAAAGTATCATCAAAGAAAATTTTCTCTCAATGCTTGGGGGACTAAAAATATCATGAAAACCAGCTTTCCCAAGCTTAGAACTTTCTATATCATTATCAACAATGGTGTTCAAAGCGTTCATACTAATATTACTACCAAAGATGCAAATAAGATTTCATAGGTTTTTTAATTTTCGCATCAAACAATCCATGTTTTAAATCAGGAAATAGAATAAGAAGCTCACTCTTGTACATTATGCCAAACTAGTGTAAACAAGAAACAACAAGATGCAATTGCAGGATCTAAAGGAAATAGCTTCGAGCACACACACAACGGCGCCTGAAAAATACTTTACCTGGGACCGTAGTATGAGAGCCTTTTTACCTTTCCTCCCCGCAACGGCGCTAGAAAAGTGCTTGATGTTCTACGGGAGCTTCTATTCTTGTAGACGATGTGTTGGGCCTCCAAGAGCAAGAGGTTTGTAGAACAGTAGCTAAGTTTCCCTTAAGTGGATACCCAAGGTTTATCGAACTCGTGGAGGAAGAGGTCAAAGATATCCCTCTCATGCAACCCCGCAACCACAAAGCAAGAAGTCTCTTGTGTCCCCAACACACCTAATAGGTGCACTAGTTCGGCGAAGAGATAGTGAAATACAGGTGGTATGAATAAGTAGTAGCAACGGCACTCGTAAGTGCTTTGCCCAGTGACAAGAAACAAGCAAGAGTAACGCAGCAGTAGTAACGCAAGAGTAGTAACGCAAAGAAAACAAGAAACAAGCAACGATAGCAAGTATTTAGGAACAAGGCCTAGGGATTAGACTTTCACTAGTGGACACTCTCAACATTGATCACATAAATGTAATAGATAAATGCATACTCTACACTCTTGTTGGATGATGAACACATTGCGTAGGATTACACGAACCCTCAATGCCGGAGTTAACAAGCTCCACAATAATGCTCATGTTTAAGTAACCTTTAGTGTAAGATAGATCAACGCACTAAACCAAGTACTAGCATAGCATGCACACTCGTCACCTTCATGCATATGTAGGAGGAATAGATCACATCAATATTATCATAGCAATAGTTAACTTCGCAATCTACAAGAGATCATGATCATAGCATAAACCAAGTACTAACACTGTGCACGCACTCGTCACCTTTGCACACATGCAGGAGGAATAAAACTACTTTAATAACACATCACTAGAGTAGCACATAGATAAATTGTGATACAAACACATTGCAATCTTAAAGAGATATAAATAAGCACCTCACTATGCCATTCAACAATGAATAAGTATTCTCGTGAAATATGGCCTAAGAGACCCACACGGTGCACACACTCGTCACCTTTACACACGTGGGACTAGGAGTCTCCGGAGATCACATAAGTAAAACTCACTTGACTAGCATAGTGACATCTAGATTACAAGCATCATCATATGAATCTCAATCATGTAAGGCAGCTCATGAGATTATTGTATTGAAGCACATAGGAGAGAGATGAACCACATAGCTACCTGTACAGCCCCGAGCCTCGATGGAGAACTACTCCCTCCTCATGGGAGCAAGCAGCGGTGATGAAGATGGCGGTGGAGATGGCAGCGGTGTCGATGGAGAAGCCTTCCGGGGCACTTCCCCGCTCCGGCAGGGTGCCGGAACGAGACTCCCGTCCCCCGATCTTGGCTTCGCGATGGCGGCGGCTCCGGAAGGTTTCGTGGTTTCGTCAATTGGTGCCGAGGTTTTAGGTCACGACGGCTTAAATAGGCGAAGAGTCGGCGTCGGAGGGTCTCCGGGGGCCACACCCTAGGGGCGCGCTCCCTTGGCCGCGCCGGGTGTGGTGTGGTGGCCCTGCCCCCTTCTCGGCGTCTCGTGTGTTCGGATGCTTCCGGGTAAAATAGGAACTCGGGCGTTGATTTCGTCCGATTCCGAGAATATTTCGTTACTAGGATTTCGAAACCAAAACAGCAGTAAAACAGGAACTGGCACTTCGGCATCTTGTTAATAGGTTAGTTCCAGAAAATGCACGAATATGACATAAAGTGTGCATATAACATGTAGATAACATCAATAATGTGGCATGGAACACAAGAAATTATCGATACGTTGGAGACGTATCAGACGACGAATAGGTGCCGCTAGCTTCAGTCGTGCGGGACCCTCATCTTCAAGATCTGCTTCTCGAAAAGACGAAAGGTGCCAAGCGGAAATCAAAGCTTGAGCAACTGGAGATAGACTCGAATACTCGTTGGACGACTCAGGTCGCGGGTTGGGGAGTCCCGCTTGAGAGTAGCGCTCGATGTGCCGCGATGAAGGCGAAAACGGATGGACGGACACAAGCGTCGACGACATTCTGGAATACGTGAAAGATCTCTTTCCTGCCGGGAACACGTGTCCTGGTAGTCTAGCTGAGGCCAAGAGAATCGTGTGCCCTCTCGACTTACCCCACAAAAAGTATCAAGCCTGCATCAACGACTGTATCATGTATCGCAAGGAGCACGATGACAAGACCAAATGTCATGTGTGTGACGCTGAACGGTACAAGAAAGGGAAGAAGAAAGCTCCTCGGAAAGTTGTGTGGTACTTCCCGCTCGCCCCCCGGCTTCAACGGTTCTACGCGGACCACAAGGAAGCAAAGCTTATGCGCTGGCACGCTGAAAGAAAGGAGGCAGTGTTGAATGATGAAGAGCGGATTGAGCACCAGATGCTGATGCACTCCTTCGGATGCAAGCCGATGGGAAAGCATTAGACAATGAATTCGGAAGTTTTGGCGCAGATCCCATAAACATCAGGTTGGGTGCGAGCACGGACGGATTCAATCCGTTCGGAAACCAGTAGCAAGCACACATAGCACATGGCCCGTGTTTGTATGGATCTACAACCTCCCGCCCGGCTGTGCATGAAGAGGAAGTACATACGTATGAGTATGCTAATTCAAGGGCCGACACAGCCAGGAAACGATATCAACATGTATCTCGAATTACTAAAGGAGGAGCTTGAAACGTTGTGGGCGGAGGAAGGGGTAGATACATGGGACGCCGTCGCAGAAGAATATTTCCCTTTGAGAGCTGCGTTGACCACGACGGTGCAGGACTACCTCGGATACGGTTATATTTCGTGCCAGGTGTGCCATGGACACAAGGCAAGTGTCAGGTGCATGGAAGAGATGATGTTTTTGCAGCTTGGTAAGGATCCCGGCTCTTCGAAAACAGTTTACATGCGGCATCGAAGGTGGCTACACAAGACCGACCCGTGGAGAAAGCGTGGAGATCCTGCTCGATGGTACAAATGAACCCCGAGGACCTCCACGTAAGAAGAGCGGCGAAGAGATCGATACATTACTGAAAGGTTGGAAGGAGTGCCCTGCGCCGGGAACGATTCGTCAAAAGCCTGAAGAGAAGAACAAAACGGAAACGACGCCGCTCATTGGTGTATGGAAAAGGAGGTCCGTGTTTTGGGACTTGCCGTACTGGAAAATTCTCGATACACCTCACTGCCTTGATGTCATGAATATTACAAAGAACGTGTGCGAGAGCTTGCTTGGCACTCTTCTCAACATGCCGGACCGGACCAAATATAGGCCGAAAGCAAGACACGACCTGGAAGTTTTGGGCATCAGGGAAGAGCTTCGGTATCCCGGCGGCCCAAGAGGGACAACGGAGGAGGAGGCGGACGGCGTCGAAGCGCAAAAGGAAGCAGCCGTACTATTACTCGTCCCCTCCTCGCTTCACTTTTAGTCCGGCCGAGGTCGATCAATTTTTCAATTGCCTTCTAGAGTCAAAGTGCCCTTCGGTTACTCCGGGATAATAAGCGGATACATGGACCCCAAGAAACGAAACTTCAGCGGCATGAAGTCTCATGACCGCTCACGTGATGATGACGCGGATTCTTCCGGTTGCAATCCGAGGTATAATGGATGACCATGTCCGTGCAACGCTGATCGGGCTCGTAACTTCTTCGACGTCATAACCTCGTAAGTCGATAAGCGTGAATAAACCTCGCAAGGCTCCAGGAAGATATCGTGGTGATCCTATGTGAGCTTGAGATGTACTTCCCGCCTGCATTCTTTGACGTGATGGTCCATCTGTTGGTCCATATCATGGATGATATCATCAGTCTAGGGCCGGCATTCTTACACAACATGATGCCGTTTGAAAGAATGAATGGGGTCATTAAAGGATACGTTCGTAACACTACTAGGAAAAGGCCTATAGATGGAAATAGGCCTACCGGCGCACCAGCAAACCCATGCGCCGGTGGCAAATAGTTCCGGCGCACCAATATGTCGTCGCGCCGGCGATGGAGGCTTACTGCCGGCGCACAAGCAAAAAAGATGCGCCGGCGATAAATTTCAAAGAGGACCAGACCAGACCAAAAAATCGAGCTCCCTATCGCCGGCGCACCACCATGTTGGCGCGCCGTGGTAAGTTTCTTATTGCCGGCGCTGCAAAGATAATGGTGCGCCGCGGTAAGGGCAGCCATAATTTTCCCTCTACCCCCCCCCCCCCCCCGTGGACCGCCTTTTCAGTTTTGAAAAAAATAAAAGAAAACGATGAAAAATTCAAAAAATAAAATCCTTTGATGTAATATGTGATCTAGTTTTAGTGAAAAATTAAAAATATGAATTTCGATGTATTATGCAAAATGGCATCATCTTTCGGTAAAACGGGATTTCTGGTTGCATACGACCTCTGATGAAAAACTTTTTTATATCAAAATCGATCTACGCAAAATTTTTCTTGATTCCCACGAGGTACCTGTCATGTGGATTTGTAACATAGGAATTGTTTCTTGCTATAACATTTATTTCGGTTTTGCTACAATTACACAATATATTTGCTAAGGGGTTTCCGGCGAAGTATCCGGCAAGGCCTCCGACGAGGCCTTGTTGTGGTCTCCAATCTTTATTTTTTATTTTTGCTACGGTAGCATAACTTTTTTGCTATGTGGTCTCCAGCGAAATCTCCAGTGAGGATTAGGTCGATGTCTCCTTTGAGATCGGTTTTGCTACAATAACAAAAAAAAATGCTACGGATCTCCGGCGAGTCTCCGGTGAGGTCTCCGGCGAACTCAACCTTCATTTTCGTGAGCGAACCGTGTTTTGTTACACTGAAGCAAAAAGGACACGTGTCAGCACGGGAAGCAGGAGGCTGGGAAATCAAATCCCCGGGGATTCCTAGCACTGCCCAAATTATATTGGAAATTACCTCAGATGCTACGAGCTTCCGTATGCCGTTGCCTCTTCGGAAGATGCAGCATACTTGGTAGAAAGCCATGTCGAATCCCCACCGAGGATAGGCACAGGGTCTCACACTTGGGAAGATCGCTCGTGCCATCCAAGAAGCTACTGTATTCGTATCCAATATCTCACAGCTGACAAATTAAAGCAAGCTCGGTAAAAATATCAGAGAATCAACACATGCGAGAACACGAAGAACTCGAGAAATCACCCCAAGCATGCATATATAGTTGTACTTATTTACAGGCGCACCTGAAGACTCGACCAGGACAGTCTAACCAAATCGAACCGCCGCTTCAGCAAAGCTAGTGTATTTCTAGACCATCGCCGGATGTCTAGCTGCCGGAGATGACGGCCAGCATCTATAAATTTGTACCGTTGCGGGTTGTAGGCGTCATCGCTGAACCAAATAACATGGCAAACTTTCGGGGCACTGATACGATCGTCGACGAAGGGCGCACACAACAGTCGGAGCTCAGGGGCGGCGGCGACTTTCGAGGCGGTGGCTCTTCTCGTTATTAACGTTGAACCAGAGGCGCTCTAGCGAGGGAGACCGTAATCGTATGAAGACGCCAGAGACGGTGACCAGTGCGACGTTGAACAGGACAAGCGTCGTCGGGCGCGGGCACTGAGAGGACACGAGGGCCTCCAGATCCCTGGCTTCCATGGAGGCCGAGTATATCATTAGGTCAGTCCCAGAAGGGAAGCGGACAAGAACTACTCCCTGTACTGGAGACCCCGCTATGAAAAGGGGATTAGTTATCTAAGATACATCTACGACAAGTAAAAGGAGACAGGAAAAATAGGATTCAGTTCATATGTTTTTCGATAGTACTGTCGTCCCACAAGGGAGGGGGAGGCTATACATAGTCAGTTTAGGTTCACTTTATTACAACTCAGTAAAAGTAAAAAAGATAGGAAATGACCACAACTCATCTTGGCCACCCGCTTGCCCGCTTCGTTCTCAGTCGTAGGATCTCCATAACGACGAAGCGGCCTCTTCCCTGAAGTAGAAGTAGAACTGATACTGCAGACACATGTCTGACAATGCTCCCGCTGAGAATCAACTTGTCCTCAAGTTGTGTTGTGATTGTCTGGAAACCAGGAATTGATTGTGTTGTAATAGAATGTTGGGAATGCCTTTTTGATGAAGTTAGCATCCTCCCAAGATGCATCTTCAGCTGGTAAGTTCTGCCACTCAATGAGCCATTGTGTAACTAGAATTTTGTTTCTAGGCAGCGATCTAGTCTCCAGCACTTGCAAAGGTTCAGTTCTTTTTTTTTTCTTTTACGGGAATGACTCATTCCATTAAACTTCAGACACAATCGCTGGCCATAATGTTTACAACATCCACCCAGACCGAGTCCTGAGACTCACCCCTTGCTCCCATTTTAGCAAGTTCATGGGCAGCAAAATTACAAGCACGTCTGCTAAAGGAGAACAAGTATGAATCAAAGTTTAAAATGCATAAGCTTCTTGCCTCCTTCACAAGAACACCAATGGATGATTTGTCATAGCTTCTGGTCTTCAATGCGCTCACCAGATTTGACGAGTCAGACTCAAGAATGATGCGGTTTGCCCCAGTCTTGATCGCTCCACGAATAGCCGCTATACAAGCGACAGCTTCAGAGTGCAGTGCATCTCTAAGATGCACCGATTTTCCTGCGCCAGCAGCAACAAAATCGCCCACCTGGTCGCGAATGATATAACCCCATCCTCCAGTCTTTTTTGTTTGATCAAAAGCCCCATCGAAGTTGATTTTGACATGATCATCAGGGGGCCTTGTCCATTTCTTCATATCAGGTGGTTTGGGGGGTTTTGCAGGCACATTTAGGAAAGAGAAGTCAACAGCAAGCTTCTCCACCCTGTGACACACCTCAAGAGGGCTCAAGTAGACCTCCCCTGCATTCGCCTTATTTCTGACACTCCACCATTCCCACATCAGAATGAGGCTTCTTAGTTGGTCTTGTTTCTCCCCCTTCCAGATTTTTGCAAGCAACTCATGAGCATTCTTGCACATCAACAGAGACTCCCTCATGGCCCCCAGCCCCAATCTACTCCAACACTCTTTTACTTTTTTGCATTTTAGGAAGATGTGGCCACCGTCTTCGTCCAATCTTTTGCATATAGGGCAGGAGGTGTCAAGTTCCACCCCCAGCCTTTGGATCCTTGTTCTGTGTGCCAGGCTATTGTGAGCAAGACACCACACAAACATTTTTAAATGTGTTTGGGGCCTTTAGTTGCCAGATTTGTTTCCAGTTGGTCCTCTCACCGATAGCACTGGCATTTTCCTGGGAGCAAGAAGCTTCTCTCCCAACCTTCCTATCTCTCAGCAGCACCCCAAGCTTATAAGCCGATTTTACCAAGAACATGCCTTTTGAATCGAAATGCCAGGCCAGACTGTCCTCAATGTTTTCCCCAATGCTGATGGATAGAATAGACTTTGCGTCCTCTGGGTGGAAATTGTCATTTATAATGCCCTCGTCCCACTCGCCCGTGACAGAGTTTATCAAATCAGCAACCTTTCCCACCAAAGATTGGACTTGGAGCGTCCTTGGTCTTCTAGTGTCGCCATCAGGAAGCCAAGGATCCTTCCAGGCGCTAATGTTAGTGCCGTCCCCGACTCTCCACACTAGGCCTTCTTTCAGAAGTGCCACTCCTTTAAGGATACTTCTCCACGAGTAGGAGATGCCAGGTCTTGAAGATGCCTCCAGGATGCTACACTCAGGGAAGTACTTGGCCTTCAAGACCTGGCCACAGAGAGAGTCAGGTTCTTCAATGAGTCTCCATCCCTGTCTAGCGAGCATGGCCAAGTTGAAGATGTGCAGGTCTCTGAAGCCCAGCCCTCCCTCACTCTTTGGCTTCGATAGGTATTGCCACCCGAGCCAGTGGTGCCTCTCCTCCTCCTGATTATCCCACCAATACCGACACACCATGGAGCAAATTTCATCGCACAAGTCCTTGGTGATGTCGAAGCAGGACATCACATATACTCGAATGGCCTGAGCCACAGCCTTCACCAGAATTTTCTTCCCAGCCCTGGATAAAAATTTCTCCTTCCATCCCTGAATCAGTTTCCAAATTCTCTCCTTGAGATATCCGAAGGCTTTTGTTTTAGAGCGGCCCAGATAGACCGGCAAGCCCAAGTACCTTTCATTAAAAGCCTCATCCTTGATCTACAGCAGACACTTGAAATTTCTCTTCGCGTCTCTTCCCGTTCCCTTACTGAACATGACAGCCGATTTGTACTTATTAATGACCTGGCCTGAAGCGTCTTCGTACAACGATAGAATTTCTTGAAGCTTCAACACACTGGCTTCGTTCACCTTCTTGAAGATGAGGGAGTCATCAGCGAAAAACATGTGACTGATTCTTGGCGCCTCAGGGCAGATCTGCACTCCCTGAAGGGATCCATCCCGCTCGGCCTTCTGGAACAGGGCCGAAAGTCCCTCCGCACACAAAATGAAAAGGTACGGCGACAGAGGGCACCCTTGCCGCAAGCCCCGCTCAGGGCCAATGACATCAGTCAGGTCATTGTTGACTTTTACCCTGTAGGAGACAGACTTCACACAACCCATGATGAGTCGAACCCAGCTGGTCGAGAACCCCATTTTCAGCATGATCTTCTCCAGAAAGGACCACTCGACTCTATCGTAGGCCTTGCTCATGTCCAACTTGACAGCTGCCAGGCCTTCTCTGCCCTTTTCCGCATATGCATATAGTGTGTTGTTGATGGCGCGTGATGCACACGTCCGTTGGGAACCCAAAGAGGAAGGTGTGATGCGCACAGCAGCAAGTTTTCCCTCAGAAAGAAACCAAGGTTATCGAACCAGTAGGAGATCAAGGCCACGTGAAGGTTGTTGGTGGAGGAGTGTAGTGCGGCACAACACCAGGGATTCCGGCGCCAACGTGGAACCTGCACAACACAATCAAAATACTTTGCCCCAACTTAACAGTGAGGTTGTCAATCTCACCGGCTTGCTGTAAACAAAGGATTAAACGTATGGTGTGGAGAATGATGTTTGCTTGCGAAGAACAACAAAGAACAGAGATTGCAGTAGATTGTATTTCAGATGTAAAAGAATGGACCGGGGTCCACAGTTCACTAGTGGTGTCTCTCCAATAAGATAAATAGCATGTTGGGTGAACAAATTACAGTTGGGCAATTGACAAATAGAGAGGGCATAAGAATGCACATACATATCATGATGACTAATATGAGATTTACTTAGGGAATTACGATAAAGAACATAGACCGCTATCCAGCATGCATCTATGCCTAAAAAGTCCACCTTCAGGTTAGCATCCGCACCCCTTCAGTATTAAGTTGCAAACAATAGACAATTGCATTAAGTACCACTACTAGGAAAATGGCTATAGGTGGAGAAAACGTTGCCGGCGCACCACTATTCTGCCGCGCCGGTGGCAAGTGGTGCCG
Organism: Lolium rigidum; assembly: GCF_022539505.1. Classification (NCBI taxonomy): domain Eukaryota; kingdom Viridiplantae; phylum Streptophyta; class Magnoliopsida; order Poales; family Poaceae; genus Lolium; species Lolium rigidum. The sequence continues at coordinate 255,981,844 of NC_061514.1, forward strand.
GCGCACCACTTTGTCGCCACGCCGACGATGACAGCACACTGCCGGCGCACCAGCCAAGACGCCGCGCCGGTGACAAACTGAGGCCGTGGCTTCGCTCATCCGAGACAGACCCAGCAAGTATTGCCGGCGCACCGTCCCAGGGGTGCGCCGGTGGAATTAAGCTTTTGCCGGCGCACACTTGGGCCGGTGCGCCGGCAATACTTGCTGGGCCTGGCCCGCACCAATTTTAGCCGGAACGGCTGTATACTAGCGGCGCACCCAGGTCCTGGTGCGCCGGCAGTAACCTGGGATCTTATTTCTGCACACCTACCACTCCCCACTACCATTACTCCACTCATCCACACAAACCCGAGCCTTCTCCCAACCCAGCTCATTTTTTGCCCATTTCTACCACCAATTTAGCCAATTTGACCATACAAAATCATATTTTTTGAGCAAATCTTCCCTTCCTACATGCATCTCCCACATCCCCCTATGTAGATCTAGATCTACTATCCCGCATTGACCGCTCAATCTAGATCTAGATCTAGAAAGTCGGCTTCCATACGCCGTTGTCGCGGCGCGTCGTCTCGATCTCGTCGACGAATATATCAAACAAATAGGTGATTAATGAACAAATTGATGAATGAAATCGACGTATGTTGGACATTTGAAGCAAAGCTCTCGTGTGTGGCATATATATATGTTGTGTTTGTGCTTGTGTGTGTTGGCGTTGAAAATGAGTTGCCAATGTTGCGCCGAAATGTTGATTCGTTAAGTTTCCGTTTTGGAACATTTCTGGCGCTCCTATGTCCTACCGTGTAGGAAGGTCATGCCGAAATTTTCCGTGAAAACTACTGTCGGATGCATGGTTCTAATCAATTATATAATCTTACCGTGCACAGGCGATAATGGTTATCGAGATGAGTGAAAGCATCGTGATGAGATATCTGAAACACGTGATCATCGACATGTATGAAAATAACCGCACGGAGGTATTGTGTCCGTGCCGAAGATGCAAACGAGTGAAATGGTTTGACCCCTATTCAGGCAAATTGCAGGGGCACCTGCTCACTAATGGTTTCATGCATGGACACACTCAATGGATGAGTGATGTTGGCGCGGAGGTCAATGGGGCGACGGCAGCAGGTGGTAATGGCCGACAAGAAGGAGGGCATCATGATATTGATGACGATGAAGAGTTTGTCGCACATGACGATAACCTTGACGACGACAATAACCTTGACGACGACAATAACCTTGACGACGACGAATAGGTGCCGCTAGCTTCAGTCGTGCGGGACCCTCATCTTCAAGATCTGCTTCTCGAAAAGACGAAAGGTGCCAAGCGGAAATCAAAACTTGAGCAACTGGAGATAGACTCGAATACTCCGTTGTACGACTCAGGTCGCGGGTTGGGGGAGTCCCGCTTGAGAGTAGCGCTCGATGTGCTGCAGATGAAGGCGAAAAACGGATGGACGGACACAAGCGTCGACGACATTCTGGAATACGTGAAAGATCTCTTTCCTGCCGGGAACACGTGTCCTGGTAGTCTAGCCGAGGCCAAGAGAATCGTGTGCCCTCTCGACTTACCCCACAAAAAGTATCAAGCCTGCATCAACGACTGTATCATGTATCGCAAGGAGCACGTGGACAAGACCAAATGTCATGTGTGTGACGCTGAACGGTACAAGAAAGGGAAGAAGAAAGCTCCTCGGAAAGTTGTGTGGTACTTCCCGCCGCCCCGGCTTCAACGGTTCTACACGGACCGCAAGGAAGCAAAGCTCATGCGCCGGCACGCTGAAAGAAAGGAGGCAAGTGTTGAATGATGAAGAGCGGATTGAGCACCCAGTGCTGATGCACCCTTCGGATGCAAGCCAGTGGAAAGCATTAGACAATGAATTCGGAAGTTTTGGGGCAGATCCCAGAAACATCAGGTTGGGTGCGAGCACGGACGGATTCAATCCGTTCGGAAACCAGAGCAGCACACATAGCACATGGCCCGTGTTTGTATGGATCTACAACCTCCCGCCCTGGCTGTGCATGAAGAGGAAGTACATACAGATGAGTATGCTAATTCAAGGGCCGACACAGCCAAGAAACGATATCAACATGTATCTTGAATTACTAAAGGATGAGCTTGAAACGTTGTGGGCGGAGGAAGGGGTAGATACAAGGGACGTCGTCACAGAAGAATATTTCCCTTTGAGAGCTGCGTTGATCACGACGGTGCAGGACTACCTCGGATACGGTTATATTTCGTGCCAGGTGTGCCATGGACACAAGGCAAGTGTCAGGTGCATGGAAGAGATGATGTTTTTGCAGCTTGGTAAGGATCCCGGCTCTTCGAAAACAGTTTACATGCGGCATCGAAGGTGGCTACACAAGACTGACCCGTGGAGAAAGCGTGGAGATCTGTTCGATGGTACAAATGAACCCCGAGGACCTCCACGTAAGAAGAGCGGCGAAGAGATCGATACATTACTGAAAGGTTGGAAGGAGTGCCCTGCGCCGGGAACGATTCGTCAAAAGCCTGGAGAGAAGAACAAAACGGAAACGACGCCGCTCATTGGTGTATGGAAAAGGAGGTCCGTGTTTTGGGACTTGCCGTACTGGAAAATTCTCGATACACCTCACTGCCTTGATGTCATGAATATTACAAAGAACGTGTGCGAGAGCTTGCTTGGCACTCTTCTCAACATGCCGGACCGGACCAAAGATAGGCCGAAAGCAAGACACGACCTGGAAGTTTTGGGCATCAGGGAAGAGCTTCAGATCCCGGCGGCCCAAGAGGGACAGTCGGAGGAGGAGGCGGACGGCGGTCAGAAGCGCAAAAGGAAGCAGCCAGACTATTACTCGTCCCCCTCCTGCTTCACTTTTAGTCCGGCCGAGGTCGATCAATTTTTCAATTGTCTTCTAGGAGTCAAAGTGCCCTTCGGTTACTCTGGGATAATAAGCAGATACATGGACCCCAAGAAACGAAACTTCAGCGGCATGAAGTCTCATGACTGTCACGTGATGATGACACAGATTCTTCCGGTTGCAATCCGAGGTATAATGGATGACCATGTCCGTGCAACGCTAACTGGGCTCTGTAACTTCTTCGACGTCATAACTCGGAAGTCGATAAGCGTGAATAAACTCGCAAGGCTCCAGGAAGATATCGTGGTGATCCTATGTGAGCTTGAGATGTACTTCCCGCCTGCATTCTTTGACGTGATGGTCCATCTGTTGGTCCATATCATGGATGATATCATCAGTCTAGGGCCGGCATTCTTACACAACATGATGCCGTTTGAAAGAATGAATGGGGTCATTAAAGGATACGTTCGTAACACTACTAGGAAAAGGCCTATAGATGGAAATAGGCCTACCGGCGCACCAGAAAACCCATGCGCCAGTGGCAAATAGTGCCGGCGCACCAATATGTCGCCGCGCCGGCGATGGAGGCTTACTGCCGGCGCACAAGTAAAAAAGATGCGCCGGCGATAAATTTCAAAGAGGACCAGACCAGACCGAAAAAATCGAGCCTCTTATCGCCGGCGCACCACCATGTTGGCGCGCCGGTGGTAAGTTTCTTATTGCCGGCGCCGCAAGCATAATGGTGCGCCGGCGTAAGGGCAGCCATAATTTTCCCTCTACAGCCCCCCCCGTGGACCGCCTTTTTAGTTTTGAAAAAAATAAAAGAAAATGATGAAAAATTCAAAAAATAAAATCCTTTGATGTAATATGTGATCTAGTTTTAGTGAAAAATTAAAAATATGAATTTCGATGTATTATGCAAAATGGCATCATCTTTCGGTAAAACGGGATTTCTGGTTGCATACGACCTCCGATGAAAAACTTTTTTATATCAAAATCGATCTACGCGAAATTTCCTATTCGAATTCAACTGCCTACGGCCGTTCGGACAAAAAATGGATTCGTCAATTGGAAAACAGAAACAGGGGCTATATTGATGAAAAAAATTAAAAAATACCCCCGGCGCACCGCCATATAGGTGCGCCGGCAGTAACAGGGGCTATATATGCCAAACCCGCCCGGCGCACCTTCTCTCTCTTCCATTCCCCCCATCTTCTCTTTCACTTCTCCTCCTCCTCTCTTCCTCCCTCCGGCCACCTTCTCTTCTCCTCCACTTTCCCCCCTCTTCTACCTTCTTACCCCTCTAATCCCTCCATCCCTCCAGCGAGCACCTCCTCAAGCTACTCACCGGAGCACCTCCTCAAGCTACTCACCGGCGACCACCTCCTCAAGCTATCTCACCGGAGCACCTCCTCAAGCTACTCACCGGCGAGCACCTCCTCAAGCATCTCGCCGGCGAGCACCTCCTCAAGCATCACCTCCTCTCACCCCCACAATCACCGACGACCACACCGACAACCACCTCCTCTTTCTAAGCAGATGACCATCGTGGCGGCGGTACATCTCCAAGGCATGACCTAGAACTTGACCGACGACCTAGAACACGACCGACCTAGATCTAGATCTAGATCTGCTTTTTTTTGAATCCTGGAAAACATAGCGCCGGCGAACTAGGCTGGTGCGCCGGTGATAAATCGAGTTACCGCCGGCGAACTAGATGGTGCGCCGGCAATAAGCCTTTATCACCGGCCCGTTCGCACCGGCGGGCTCTGGTGCGCCGGCAGTAGCCCAAATAGGTGCGCCGGCAATAGGCCTTTTCCTTGTAGTGTAACAGGTCACATCCGGATGGAAGCATCGTCCAGGGCTGGCTCATCGAAGAGTGCATCTCTTTCTGCACGAATTATCTAGACATCGAGGACCCTGTTGGTTTGCCTCAAAACAAGCACCTTCGCAGGTTCGAGGGAGTAGGCCACAAAAATGGAAGGAAGGAACTGCACGTGCACATGTCTGGTCGGACTTCCGACTTTGACAGGGTCAACTTAGTAGCGCTACAACACATTGACTTGATCGATCCTTGGTTGAAAGAGCACAAAACCATGATAGAGAACAATGGGCAAGCCGATGATGACGGAAGCAGAAATATACAGAGAGCACAACTCCTCTTTCACGCGCTGGTTCAAAGACCACATTGATGCTAATCCCCCACCAATGGATTCTAACAAGGATAAACTAGTATTGGCCTTGTCACATGGCCCCGCGCCCAACATCATGACTTACCAAGCGTACGATATCAACGGGTACACATTCTACATGGAAGAAAAAGACAAGAACAGTGTTTACCAGAACTTAGGGGTAACGATGGATTCCTGGACGGGTGACGTAAAGACTAGATACTACGGAAGAATCGAGGAAATCTGGGAGCTTAGCTACGCTGGGGAGAAAGTGCCGATGTTCCGTATCATATGGGCTAAGAGCGTCACAAAAGAAGACCGGTATTTCACCACCATGTTTCTACCCGAAGCCAATGCTGGCGTGTAGTTGACACACGTCTGTTGGGAACCCCAAGAGGAAGGTGTGATGCGTACAGCAGCAAGTTTTCCCTCAGTAAGAAACCAAGGTTATCGAACCATTAGGAGTCAAGGAACACGTGAAGGTTGTTGGTGGCGGAGTGTAGTGCGGCGCAACACCAGGGATTCCGGCGCCAACGTGGAACCTGCACAACACAATCACAATACTTTGCCCCAACTTAACAAAGTGAGGTTGTCAATCTCACCGGCTTGCCGTAAACAAAGGATTAAATGTATAGTGTGAAAGATGATGTTTGTTTGCGAAGAACAGAGAAAGAACAGAGTTTGCAAGTAGATTGTATTTCAGATGTAAAAGAATGGACCGGGGTCCACAGTTCACTAGTGGTGTCTCTCCCATAAGATAAATGGCATGTTGGGTGAACAAATTACAGTTGGGCAATTGACAAATAGAGAGGGCATAACAATGCACATACATATCACGATGACTACTATGAGATTTAATTAGGGCATTACGACAAAGTACATAGACCCCTTCCAGTATTAAGTTGCAAACAACAGACAATTGCATTAAGTATGGTGCGTAATGTAATCAACACAAATATCCTTAGACAAAGCATTGATGTTTTATCCCTAGTGGCAACAGCACATCCACAACCTTAGAACTTTCTCGTCACCGTCCCGCATTCAATGGAGGCATGAACCCACTATCGAGCATAAATACTCCCTCTTGGAGTTACAAGTATCAACTTGGCCAGAGCCTCTACTAGCAACGGAGAGCATGCAAGAACATAAACAACACATATATGATAGATTGATAATCAACTTGACATAGTATTCCATATTCATCGGATCCCAACAAACACAACATGTAGCATTACAAATAGATGATCTTGATCATGATAGGCAGCTCACAAGATCTAACATGATAGCACAATGAGGAGAAGACAACCATCTAGCTACCGCTATGGACCCATAGTCCAGGGGTGAACTACTCACACATCAATCCGGAGGCGATCATGGTGATGAAGAGTCCTCCGGGAGATGATTCCCCTCTCCGGCAGGTGCCGGAGGCGATCTCCTCGAATCCCCCGAGATGGGATTGGCGGCGGCGGCGTCTCCGGAAGGTTTTCCGTATCGTGGCTCTCGCATCGGGGTTTTCGCGACGAAGGCTTTAAGTAGGCGGAAGGGCGGAGTCGGAGGAGGCTCGAGGGCCCCACACCATAGGGCGGCGCGGGCCCACCCTTGGCCGCGCGGCCCTGTGGTCTGGGCGCCTCGTCGCCCCACTTCGTATCCCCTCCGGTCTTCTGGAAGCTTCGTGGAAAAATAAGACCCTGGGCGTTGATTTCGTCCAATTCCGAGAATATTTCCTTTGTAGGATTTCTGAAACCAAAAACAGCAGAAAACAAAGAATCGGCTCTTCGGCATCTCGTCAATAGGTTAGTGCCGGAAAATGCATAATAATGACATAAAGTGTGTATAAAACATGTGAGTATCATCATAAAAGTAGCATGGAACATAAGAAGTTATAGATACGTTTGAGACGTATCAAGCATCCCCAAGCTTAGTTCCTACTCGCCCTCGAGTAGGTAAACGATAACAAGGATAATTTCTGAAGTGACATGCTATCATAATCTTGATCAATACTATTGTAAAGCATATGAGATGAATGCAGCGATTCGAAGCAATGGTAAAGATAATGAATAAACAACTGAATCATATAGCAAAGAATTTTCATGAATAGTACTTTCAAGACAAGCATCAATAAGACTTGCATAAGAGTTAACTCATAAAGCAATAAATTCTTAGTAGAAAGCTTTGAAGCAACACAAAGGAAGATATAAGTTTCAGCAGTTGCTTTCAACTTCAACATGTATATCATGGATAATTGTCAACACAAAGTAATATAACAAGTGCAATAGGTAAACATGTAAGAATCAATGCACACAGTTGATACAAGTGTTTGCTTCTAAGATAGAAGGAAATAGGTAAACTAACTCAACAATAAAGTAGAATAAAGGGCCCTTCGCAGAGGGAAGCATGGATTACTATTTTTGTGCTAGAGCTTTTCATTTTGAAAATATAGAAACAATTTTGTCAACGGTAGTAATAAATCATATGTGTTATGTATAAGACATCCTATAAGTTGCAAGCCTCATGCATAGATTACCAATAGTGCCCGCACCTTGTCCTAATTAGCTTGGATTTACATGGATTATCATTGCATAACATATGTTTCAACCAAGTGTCACAAAGGGGTACCTCTATGCCGCCTGTACAAAGGTCTAAGGAGAAAGATCGCATTTGATTTCTCGTTTTCGATTATTCTCAACTTAGACATCCATACCGGGACAACATAGACAACAGATAATGGACTCCTCTTTAATGCATAAGCATTCAACAACAGATAATATTCTCATAAGAGATTGAGGATTAATTGTCCAAACTGAAACTTCCACCATGATTCATGGCTTTAGTTAGCGGCCCAATGTTCTTCTCTAACAATATGCATACTCAAACCATTTGATCATGATAAATCACCCTTACTTCAGACAAGACGAATATGCATTGCAACTCACATGATATTCAACAAAGGTGTAATAGTTGGTGGCGTACCCAGAAACATGGTTACCGCTCAACAAGCAACTTATAAGAAATAAGATACATAGCTACATATTCTTTACCACAATAGTTTTTAAGGCTATTTTCCCATAGCTATATATTGCAAAGACAAAGGATAGAATTTTAAAGGTAGCACTCAAGTAATTTACTTTGGAATGGCAGAGAAATACCATGTAGTAGGTAGGTATGGTGGACACAAATGGCATAGTTTTTGGCTCAAGGATTTGGATGCACGAGAAGAATTCCTCTCAATACAAGGCTAGGCTAGCAAGGTTGTTTGAAGCAAACTCAAGTATAAACCGGTACAGAAAAACTTACATAAGAAAATATTGCAAGCATTATAAGACTCTACATTGTCTCCTTGTTGTTCAAACACCTTAACCAGAAAATATCTAGACTCTAGAGAGACCAATCATGCAAACAAAATTTTAACAAGCTCTATGTAGTTCTTCATTAATAGGTGCAAAGTGCATGATGCAAGAGCTTAAACATGATCTATATGAGCACAACAATTGCCAAGTATCAAATTATTCAAGACATTATACCATTTACCACATGAAGCATTTTCTGTTTCCAACCATATAACAATGAACGAAGCAGTTTCAACCTTCGCCATGAACATTAAAAGTAAAGCTAAGAACATATGTGTTCATACGAAACAGCGGAGCGTGTCTCTCTCCCACACAAGGAATGCTAGGATCCGATTTTATTCAAACAAAAACAAAAACAAAAGCAAACAGACGCTCCAAGTAAAGCACATAAGATGTGACGGAATAAAAATATAGTTTCACTAGAGGTGACCTGATAAGTTGTCGATGAAGAAGGGATGCCTTGGGCATCCCCAAGCTTAGATGCTTGAGTCTTCTTAAAATATGCAGGGATGAACAACGGGGGCATCCCCAAGCTTAGACTTTTCACTCTTCTTGATCATATTGTATCATCCTCCTCTCTTGACCCTTGAAAACTTCCTCCACACCAAACTCAAAACAAACTCATTAGAGGGTTAGTGCATAATTGAAAATTCATATATTCAGAGGTGACATAATCATTCTTAACACTTCTGGACATTGCACAAAGCTACTGAAAGTTAATGGAACAAAGAAATCCATCAAACATAGCAAAACAGGCAATGCGAAATAAAAGGCAGAATCTGTCAAAACAGAACAGTCCGTAAAGACGAATTTTTCTAGGGCACTTAACTTGCTAAGATGAAAATGCTCAAATTGAATGAAAGTTGTGTACATATCTGAGGATCACGCATGTAAATTGGCAGATTTTTGTAAATTACCTACAGAAGGGGCTGCTCAATTTCGTGACAGTAAGAAATCTGTTTCTGTGCAGTAATCCAAATCTAGTATTGACTTTACTATCAAAGACTTTACTTGGCACAACAATTCAATAAAATAAAGGTAAGGAGAGGTTGCTATAGTAGTAACAACTTCCAAGACTCAAATATAAAACAAAAGTGCAGAAGTAAAATAATGGGTTGTCTCCCATAAGCGCTTTTTCTTTAACGCCTTTCAGCTAGGCGCAGAAAGTGTGAATCAAGTATTATCAAGAGATGAAGCATTAGCACAGGGGTTTGAAGTTTTCTCAACTATGCATTGTATCTTATCTATGTAAGTTTCAGAGGCCCTTTTTCATTACTCTTAGGCTTGCTATTCTCATCAAACAAATTTTCAGGAACAATCCAACCATAGTTATTTTCTAGAGCTTCATGCATTCCTAGGAGCTTACTAGGTATCGGTACTTTAATCTCCCCTCCATCATTGACATTATTAGTGTACTTTATTCTATCCATGTCCATCTTTTCAAGTGTTTTTGCAAAATCGGTGAACAAACCAAGCCTCTTATGCTTAATAAAAACTTTTCTAGCTTCTTTAGCTATATCTTCAAATTCTCTAAGAAGGACTTTTAAAACAAAATTTCTCTTTTCTCCCCTTTCCATATCAGAGAGTGTAAGAAACATATGTTGAATTATAGGATTGAGATTAACAAATCTAGTTTCCAACATGTGTATTAAACAGGCAGTAGCACTCTCATAAGTAGGAGCAACTATTACCAAGGGTGTATCTTCAAAATCTTCATCCATACTAACATGGGTGAAAAATGCTTCTATATTATCTCTTCCAATGATAGACCCTCGTCCTACCGGTATATCTTTCAGAGTGAACTTAGGAGGAAACATGATGAAATAAACAAAAGGTAAATAAAGTAAATGCAAGTAACTAATTTTTTTGTGTTTTTAATATGGAGAACAAGACAGTAAATAAAGTAAAACTAGCAACTAATTTTTTGTGTTTTTGATATAGAGAGCAAACAAAGCAAGTAAATAAAGTAAAGTAAAGCAAGACGAAAACAAAGTAAAGAGATTGGATGTGGGAGACTCCCTTGCAGCGTGTCTTGATCTCCCCGGCAACGGCGCCGTAAAAAGTCTTGCCGGCGTGTAGTTGACACACGTCCGTTGGGAAGCCCAAGAGGAAGGTGTGATGCATACAGTAGCAAGTTTTCCTCGCAAGAAACCAAGGTTATCGAACCAAGTAGGAGTCAAGGAACACGTGAAGGTTGTTGGTGGCGGAGTGTAGTGCGGCGCCACACCGGGGATGCCGGCGCCAACGTGGAACCCGCACAACACAATCACAATACTTTGCCCCAACTTAACGAGTGAGGTTGTCAATCTCACCGGCTTGCTGTAAACAAAGGATTAAATGTATAGTGTGGAAGATGATGTTTGTTTGCGAAGAACAGTAAAGAACAGAGTTTGCAGTAGATTGTATTTCAGATGTAAAAGAATGGACCAGGGTCCACAGTTCACTAGTGGTGTCTCTCCCATAAGATAAATGGCATGTTGGGTGAACAAATTACAGTTGGGAAATTGACAAATAGAGAGGGCATAACAATGCACATACATATCACGATGACTACTATGAGATTTAATCAGGGCATTACGACAAAGTACATAGACCGCTATCCAAGTATGCATCTATGCCTAAAAAGGCCACCTTCGAGGTTATCATCCGAACCCCTTCCAAGTATTAAGTTGCAAACAACGGACAATTGCATTAAGTATGATGCGTAATGTAATCAACACAAATATCCTTAGACAAAGCATTGATGTTTTATCCCTAGTGGCAACAAGCACATCCACAACCTTAGAACTTTCTCGTCATCGTCCCGCATTCAATGGAGGCATGAACCCACTATCGAGCATAAATACTCCCTCTTGGAGTTACAAGTATCAACTTGGCCGGAGCCTCTACTAGCAACGGAGAGCATGCAAGAACATAAACAACACATATATGATAGATTGATAATCAACTTGACATAGTATTCCATATTCATCGGATCCCAACAAACACAACATGTAGCATTACAAATAGATGACCTTCATCATGATAGGCAGCTCGCAAGATCTAACATGATAGCACAATGAGGAGAAGACAACCATCTAGCTACTGCTATGGACCCATAGTCCAGGGGTGAACTACTCACACATCAATCCAGAGGCGATCATGGTGATGAAGAGTCCTCCGGGAGATGATTCCCCTCTCCGGCAGGGTGCCGGAGGCGATCTCCTGAATCCCCCGAGATGGGATTGGCGGCGGCGGCGTCTCTGGAAGGTTTTCCGTATTGTGGCTCTCGGTACTGGTGTTTTTGCGACGAAGGCTTTAAGTAGGCGGAAGGGCGGAGTCGGAGGAGGCACGAGGGCCTCACACCATAGGGCAGCGCGGGCCCACCCTTGGCCGCGTGGCCCTGTGGTCTGGGTCGTCGCCCCACTTCGTATCCCCTCCGGTCTTCTGGAAGCTTCGTGGAAAAATAAGACCCTGGGCGTTGATTTCGTCCAATTCCGAGAATATTTCCTTTGTAGGATTTCTGAAACCAAAAATAGCAGAAAACAAAGAATCGGCTCTTCGGCATCTCGTCAATAGGTTAGTGCCGGAAAATGCATAATAATGACATAAAGTGTGTATAAAACATGTGAGTATCATCATAAAAGTAGCATGGAACATAAGAAATTATAGATACGTTTGAGACGTATCAGCCAACAAATCAAAGTCCACGAACGCCACCGCGCAAAATGAGCCATGGGTACTGGCAGAACACGTGCACCAATGCTTCTTCATAACCGACCCATCCAGGCCTAGCCGTGTTATCGTGAGGAGAGGCAAGAGGACCATCGTCGGAATGGATGGAGTCGCCAACGAGGAAGACTTCGAAGGACAAGTCGGAGATCCAATGATGGAAGAATCCGAGGACGAAGACACAACATACACCACAAGAAGAAGCAGGACCACGCTACCGAGGTCAGGTCGACCCTTCAAAAGAAGAAGTCACGACACGGGGCTAAATTATTCAACGACGAGCAAGAAAAGCAAGAAGAAAGTGAAACACTCTTCTCAATCGATGATGTAAAACTTTATTTGCAATCTATAACTCATATTTTGTGTAATTCATAACTACTCATATGGTCATGGCCAATATTTTATGTATGACTAATTAATATTGTGTTGGTCAATATTTTGTGTATGTATATATAACTCATATTTTTTTGTAATGCCTAATTAACTCATATTGCTTGGTTATTATCTTGAAAAGAGAAGGAAATAAAATAGTATAGGATTTGTGGGAAAATAAAAGAAGCATAAAAGAAAGTGAAAAGAAATAAAGAAATGAAGAAAAATAAAATAAAATAGAAAAGGAAAGGAAATGGCCAGGGTAGCTAGGTGAACTGGCATGTCCCAGGTATAGCTGTGCCCACTTACTGCCGGCGCACCATGGCCCTGGTTCGCCGGGGGTCACTTGATTCCCGGCGAACCAGTGCCTTGGTGCGCCGGCAGTAAGTTGGCACGGCTATACCTGGGACTTAACCATTGCGCGACTCGTCTTTCTCCTTTCCACATTCTTCCCAACCCGAACCCTAACCATCGAGCCACCGCCGCACCCGAGCTGCCGAGAGGAGGAGAGCCACCGAGATGAGGATCGAACAGGCGCCGGCCACCATCGCCACTGTCGCCGCGGAGGAGGAGGAGGGCGTCGCACACGCGCCGGCCACCGTCGCCACTGTCGCCGCGGAGGAGTAGGAGGGCGTCGCACACGCACCGGCCACCGTCGCCACCATCGGTAAGAACCTTCTCAAGCTTCCCCTCCCCCTCTTCCTCTTCCTTCCCCTGTCCCTCCCCCAAATTCCCCTCTCTGCAGTATTCCCCAAATTTGCTGGCTCTGATTTTCATCTAGAATCTAGAACAAATGTTGATCTCAACTGTTAGAGAAAAAAAAACACCAGGAAGTAGCTGTATTAATTCCCCTCTCTGCAATATTCTCTTGTATTTTGATTTGTTGTGAGCAGATGAAAAGGCACAATAAGTTTGGTTCTGATGTCCTCATTGACATAGACAGGAATTGCTTCGACAGGATTTGTAAGTAGAGGAATTAGTTAATAAGAAATTTCACAAAATTTGTTATCAACAAGGAGCTCAGGGAAAACTTTTGACTAACTATGAGAGTATGTCCCACAGGGGCAACAGCAACATATTATCATTTCTTGCAAATAAAATGCTTGCAATATGACATGTTTTAGTGTGTAGATTCTCTCATTTTAGCAAAAAAAAAATGCAACACTATTCCATTTGTTTAGGTAAATAAGCAGTAGCTAAAGAAGCAGTAGGTTTAGTTCACTATACCATTTATAAAATGCCCAGAAATCCAATTAAACCTTACTAATTAAGTTGCTAATTAAGTAAAGAAACTTGCTAATTAAGTGGCTAATTAAACCTTACTAATTAAGTTGCCCAGAAATCATTTCTAAGCAGTGGTTGCTCACACTTTATTTATAGGGACTACAAAACTGTACATCTATATTTCTGTTTTTAATGCTTTAGGTTGTTCAGACATTAGATTAAAAAGTTGGGTACTTCTTCCTAAGGAGAAACTTTCTTCCCACTTTACTATTATAAAAAAATTGATCATTTCATATGAGAATAAAGACATTAGTTGGTAGGACCTAAGTCCAGAACTTTTTAGTCTTTTTTAAGCATTAAAGGATGATAAACCTCAGAACGAGGTTTGGGATGTCGATGTGAAATTCAGTTCACATTTTCCTCTTGGTGGAGTTGAATAAGGCCAGTAGGCTATACAAGTGACCAAGAGGAGAACTGTTGAACAGTCTGCTGTGCTACATTTGCTAACTCTTCAAGTATACTCTTGAAGTGCCTCGTTTTAGTTGATTTCCATGTGTAAGTAAGCAGAGGAAGAGACTTCACTACTTGCAAATAAAGTACATATTGCTAGCAAGTAAACAAGATGATAATATGTACTTCATTTGCAAGTTAATTTGATAAGTTAAATCTTCCATGTGGGTTATTTGGGATAACCGTCATACATGCAAGCACCCTACGTGATTTTTGGGGCCTGAAGACAAGTACATCATAGCTAGTTTATCTGGTTTTCAAGAGAGGTTGTGCTAGCTAATTTTAATTAGCAAGAGAATATTATGGAGTATTGTTTAGAAATTCATTCAAACTTTTCTCAGTAAGACCTAGACAAACAGAAAAGTAAACAAGATGATAATCAACAAAACTATCTCTATGCTTTGTTGCTAACCTCTGTCTGTTTAGCGCATAAGTACGGAGCTTGTTGTTCTCAGTCTTAGAGTCAAGGTCACTATCTTCTTTGCCATCATCATTGATATCATCTTCCCCACCATCATCACCATCACTATCAGCACTAATAAGAGTAGAAGGGCCTTGAGTTGTCTCGATGTCCATGCACTTCAGTCCAAATTCTGATGGATATATCGAGACTGATAGAACTCTTATTGGTGCTGCTGTGGGCATGCTGATGCTCACTGGTTGCAAATTAAGATTTTGAAATGGTTTTGAAATGCTACTGCTCATGCTCATGCTCACTGCCAAAAAAGAAAATGAAATAGAGGTTGCTATAGAAATAAACTTGCAGTACCTAGGTAGCTAGGCAGTAGGGTTTTTTTTATGCTATGGTTTATGATGAAAATGAAAATGCCACAAGTAGCAAGTATCTGGTTAACTTGCAGTATCTGGTTAACTTGCAGTACCTAGACACTAGGCAATATGTTGGTTCTTCATTAAATGAAAATGAAAATGCCACCAGTAGCAAGTGTTAGGCATGCCTCACATTTATTCTCTGGTTTAATAATGCTTAATGAAAAAATGTGCTATTCTCTGGTTTGAAAAAAGAACAAGTGTTATTCTCTGGTTTGAAAAAATGTGCTATATCAATTGATGCTGTCAAGTGTTCACAAATGAGAAATGACACATGTTATTGCTATGTTCATTCTCTGCTGCTGGTTTGAAAAGAAAAGAAAATAAAAAAATTGCTATGTATCATATATGCGAATTGCATTTCTATTACAGGGATTGAGTTGCTATTGAGTGCCGGAATGTCGATTCATTTCCATTCCGGCAATTCTAGCACTCGGCATGACCAATTTTTAGCAAAGGTCATGCCGAATTTTTCCGTGAATTCTAACTCTTTTTCATCTTCTATTAGTGCAAGCCACCATGGCGTCTCAAGAACAATTAGAGGAGCACTACAATAGGCACTTCTTTAGGACGGAGGAGGATGCCGAGGCCGCTGGTGTTGGCGGCAACGAGGACCATGAGATGGAGGATGACGCTGGGGGTAGTGCCGACGAGCCAAGCGGCAACGAGGCAAGCGGCACCGCCGGGGGTAGTACCTACGAGCCTAGCGGCGATGAGGCAACCGGCGCCGTCGGGGGTGGCGGCGAGACAAGCGGCGACGATCCTAGCGGCGCCGCCGGGAGTAGTGGCACCGGGACAAGTGGTTCCAAGAGGCCGCGGAAGGCAAGGCGCCAAAACACGGTCGCCACCAGCAGAGACACAATCAAAGAGGTGGACCCCGCTAGTGGTTTGCCGGTGGAGCCTAAGGATGTTGCCAAGGGGTACGGAAACCAACTGGCATGTATCCTCCGAGAGGTCATCAATCTCAACGAGACGGATCTCCGAGCTGAGAACAAAGCGCATTTGCGAGCCCAGCTCATTGCGAGGTTGCACTCACGATACAAGTTCCTAGGCGACTACGCCTCCACTGATGAAACCAAGAACATTGTGAACGCACAAGCCCTCCTGAAGTTCACCAAACACCTCAGCAGCTATAAGTACATGGTGCGGAAGCTGATTGCTGAGGGCAAAGGTTTCGAAGAGGTCCACTCTGCCTTTCCGCATGTCTCCCAGGCGGACTTTGATGCTTTCCTGGCCAATGAAGAGCTACAAGCGACCAAGAATCGCAAGTTGTGGGGGAAGGAAATGCGGGAGCTTAACATCGGCAACCACAACCTTGGGAGCCGTGGGTACGAGGGAAAGGAGCCCTATTGGGCGAAGGAGGACGAGGCGTATGTAAATGCCGGCATTGAGAACCCATGGCTCAAGTACAAGGACCCGCTTGAAAGAAGATTCATCAGGTCCCGGTACCATAAGAAGAAACTAACCGGGGAACTTGTCACGGACCCCAAGGTCGTAACCGACATAATTTGGTTCACGAATGACAAGAAGGTCCTGTCGTTGGAGAAAAAACTGGTAAGCAATTTACCGGTTTAATTAGATCAAGTATCGTTCATATAATAGTAGCAACATTTCTAAATGGTTTGCGTTTCTTCCGCAGGAAGAAGAAAGACAAAAGCTTTCTCAATGTGACGAAGGCTCCTCGTCCCAAGCGTCGACGGGCAGGGTAGCCTGGGACAAGCCTCTCGTATGGGCGCTAAACATCGTTAATGAGCATTCACCTACGAGAAGGCCGCATAGAGGCCGTGTGGCTGGCGCCGGTACATGCTACAAGCATGGTCACTACGGCTTGTCGTCTACGGCCGATAAAAATGCGCGCAATGAGAGGAAGCAGCGGGAGGCGGAGGAAATGAGGGAGTCAATCCTAGCCCAAGTCCAAGCTGGTTTGGTACCGCAACTGGTACCGCAACTCAAAGCTACACTCGTACCTGAAGTCAAAGCTGAAGTCGCCGCTTCAATCCAAGAAGATTTCAACGCTCTACGCGCGTGGTATGAGGGTGGCAAACAAGCCCCCCCCCCCCCCGGAAATGCAAGTGGTTAGCTTTGACGCCAGCAACTCGATGGCGCCGCCGTCCGCCGGCAATGACAATGTTATAATGGAGACTCCTCCGGCCGCCGGCAATGTCGCTGGTGCTAGGGATTCACCGTCCATGCCGGGTAGCAGCCCCTCCGTCACTTGCACGCCCGCCGCCGCATGTGCCGGCCCGTCGACATTAGCCGAGCTCAACGCCCTCACGGTAATTAACTAATGTGTACATCAAGTTAATATATTAGTTTCGTCATCCTTGCCCTCTCTCTAACACCATACACATGTTCTCGCAGGCGCTCTCAACGCCATGCACCTTCCCGATGAGAGTAAACGACGAACTCAAAGACGTCGCGAGGGGGTCCATCCTTCGGCCCCTGGATAAGAAGTGGCACACACGAGATATGGAGGATGACGTTTACCGGGTTGAAGTGGATCGGGCGTTACCGGGCTATGAGGATTTGTTTCCTCCTAATCAACCGCATGGTGCCGATGACGATAGCCCGTTGAATCTGGCCTCACTGAAAGGTTGGGTACTGCTATGGCCGAAGACCCTAATTCGGATCAACACCTACTCGGGGTCGACGACAAGCAAAGACAAGCACCTTGCGGCGCCACAGGTCAGCGTCCCTCCACGACAGCCAGCGGCGCCGGTGGTCATCGCCCCACCACAACGGCCAGCTCGCGCCGCAGGTCAGCGCCCCACCACAACGGCCAGCTGCGCCAGAGGCCGAGGAATACGAACGTGAGAACTTCCACTGGGATATTCCTACGTCTTCACAAGTTGTCCATGAGGATGCGCCGGCCTCGAAATATATGTTCTCCAAGAAGCTGTTCGATTCTCAAGAAACGGCTGAGGAGGAAAATCCTGAGGAGGTCGCCACCGCCGCCGTCAAAAAGATGCTGAGCCCAAACACACTCCGTGCTACGGCCAATACGGCGATGGATGGTCCAGTAGTACAACCCAAGAAGAGGAAGAGGCCAAATAAGAAGGACGCCAAACACAAGGCGGCGGCCAAATCCAATGACAAGGTCCCACTCCTTGACAAGTTGCCAAACAATTGGCGACCTCTGCATCACTTGGGAGAACCGATGCTGCCGGAGCATGTCGTCAACAAACTCACCCCGAATATGAGGAGCTTGCATGAGACTGTCAGGCATGTGGAGAATAACTTCTCAAATCAAAAGATCCTAGTTACCCTCTCTTCGTGGCGAAGGTGCCAACTGGCATGAACTTCGTCGAGAAGTACCCCGCGGACTTGTGCTTCATCCGGTTCAATGACATCTTCAGCATCTATCGCATGCAAATGCTTGATGCGTGCAGTAGACACGTCCGTTGGGAACCCCAAGAGGAAGGTGTGATGCGTACAGTAGCAAGTTTTCCCTCAGAAAGAAACCAAGGTTTATCGAACCAGGAGGAGCCAAGAAGCACGTTGAAGGTTGATGGCGAGAGGAGTGTAGTGCGGCGCAACACCAGGGATTCCGGCGCCAACGTGGAACCCGCACAACACAATCACGGAACTTTGCCCCAACGTAACAGACGAGGTTGTCAATCTCACCAGACTTTGCCGTAAACAAAGGATTAGATGTATTGTGTGGATGATGATGGTTGTTTGCAAAGAACAAGTAAAGAACAATTGCAGCAGTTTGTATTTCGGATGTAAAGAATAGGACCGGGGTCCACAGTTCACTAGCGGTGTCTCTCCCATAAGATAGCAGATGTTGGGTGATCAAATTACGATTGGGCAATTGACAAATAAAGAAGGCATAACAATGCACATACATATATCATGATGAGTACTATGAGATTCAATCGGGGCATTACGACAAAGTACATAGACCGCTATCCAGACATGCATCTATGCCTAAAAAGTCCACCTTCAGAGTTATCATCCGACCCCCTCTAGTATTAAGTGTAAACAACAGACAATTGCATTAAGTATGGTGCGTAATGTAATCAACACAAATATCCTTAGACAAAGCATCGATGTTTTATCCCTAGTGGGAACAACACATCCACAACCTTAGAACTTTCTGTCACTGTCCCAGATTTAATGGAGGCATGAACCCACTATCGAGCATAAATACTCCCTCTTGGAGTCAAAAGTATCAACTTGGCCAGAGCCTCTACTAGCAACGGAGAGCATGCAAGAACATAAATAACATATATGATATATTGATAATCAACTTGACATAGTATTCAATATTCATCAGATCCCAACAAACACAACATGAAGGATTACAAATAGATGATCTTGATCATGATAGGCAGCTCACAAGATCTAACATTATAGCACAATGGGGAGAAGACGACCATCTAGCTAATGCTATGGACCCATAGTCCAGGGGTGAACTACTCACACATCGATCCGGAGGCGATCATGGCGATGAAGAGACCTCCGGGAGATGATTCCCCTCTCCGGCGAGGGTGCCGGAGGCGATCTCCCGAATCCCCCCAAGATGGGATTGGCGGCGGCGGCGTCTCTGGAAGGTTTTCCGTATCGTGGCTCTCGGTACTGGGGGTTTCGCGATGGAGGCTTTAAGTAGGCGGAAGGGCGGAGTCGGGAGAGTCATGGGGGCCCCACACGCTAGGGCCGCGCGGGCCCCCCTTAGGCCGCGCCGCCCTAGTGTGGTGGCGCCCCGTGGCCCCACTTCGTCTCCCCTCCGGTCTTCTGGAAGCTTCGTGGAAAAATAGGCCCCTGGGTGTTGATTTCGTCCAATTCCGAGAATATTTCCTTACTAGGATTTCTGAAACCAAAAACAGCGAGAAAACAACAAGCGGCTCTTCGGCATCTCGTCAATAGGTTAGTGCCGGAAAATGCATAAATATGACATATAATGTGTATAAAACATATGAGTATCATCATAAAAGTAGCATGGAACATAAGAAATTATAGATACGTTTGGGACGTATCAAGCATCCCCAAGCTTAGTTCCTACTCGCCATCGAGTAGGTAAACGATAACAAAGATAATTTCTGAAGTGACATGCTATCATAATCTTGATCATACTATTGTAAAGCATATGAGATGAATGGAGCGATTCGAAGCAATGATGAAGATAATGAGTAAACTAATGAATCATATAACGAAGACTTTTCATGAATAATACTTTCAAGACAAGCATCAATAAGACTTGCATAAGAGTTACTCATAAAGCAATAAATTCAAAGTAAAGGCATTGAAGCAACACAAAGGAAGATAAAGTTTCAGCGGTTGCTTTCAACTTCAACATATATATCTCATGGATAATTGTCAACACAAAGTAATATAACAAGTGCAATAAGAAACATGTAAGAATCAATGCACACAGTTGATACAAGTGTTTGCTTCTAAGATAGAAAGAATAGGCAAACTGACTCAACAATAAAGTAAAAGATAGGCCCTTCGCGAGAGGAAGCATTGATTACTATATTTGTGCTAGAGCTTTTCATTTTGAAAACAAGAAACAATTTTGTCAACGGTAGTAATAAAGCATATGAGTTATGTATAAGATATCCTATAAGTTGCAAGCCTCATGCATAGTATACTAATAGTGCTCGCACCTTGTCCTAATTAGCTTGGATTAACACTGATTATCATTGCATAGCATATGTTTCAACCAAGTGTCACAAAGGGGTACCTCTATGCCGCTCTGTACAAAGGTCTAAGGAGAAAGCTCGCATTGGATTTCTCGCTTTTGATTATTCTCAACTTAGACATCCATACCGGGACAACATAGACAACATATAATGGACTCCTCTTTAATGCATAAGCATTCAACAACGAGTTAATATTCTCATAAGAGATTGAGGATTAGCTGTCCACACTGAAACTTCCACCATGAATCATGGCTTTAGTTAGCGGCCCAATGTTCTTCTCTAACAGTATGCATACTCAAACCATTTAATTGTGAAAACTGCCCTTACTTCAGACAAGACGAACATGCATAGCAACTCACATGATATTCAACAAAGGTAAAAGAGTTGATGGCGTCCCCAGAAAACATGGTTACCGCGCAACAAGCAACTTACTAAGAAATAAGACACATCAGTACATATTCTTCACCACGATAGTTTTTAAGCTATTTTGTCCCATGAGCTATATATTGCAAAGGTAAAGAATAGAAATTATAAAGGTAGCACTCAAGTAATTTACTTTGGAATGGCGGAGAAATACCATGTAGTAGGTAGGTATGGTGGACACAAATGGCATGGTTATTGGCTCAAGGATTTGGATGCACAAGAAGAATTCCTCTCAATACAAGGCTAGGCTAGCAAGGTTGTTTGAAGCAAACTCAAGTATAAAAGGTGCAGCAAAGCTCACATATGAACATATTGTAACTATTATAAGACTTTATATTGTCTCCTTGTTGTTCAAACACCTCAACCTGAAAATATCTAGACTCTAGAGATCAATCATGCAAATCAAATTTTAACAAGCTCTATGTAGTTATTCATTAATGAGTACAAGGTACATGATGCAAGAGATTAAACATGATCTATATGAGCACAACAATTGCCAAGTATCACATTATTCAAGACATTAAACCATTTACCACTCCAACCATATAACAATGAATGAAGTAGTTCAAATTTCGCAATGAACATTAAAGATAAAGCTAAGAACACATGTGTTCATTCGAAACAGCGGAGCGTGTCTCTCTCCCAAACAAATAATGCTAGGATCCGATTTATTCAAACAAAAACAAAAATAAAAACAAACAGACGCTCCAAGTAAAGCACATAAGATGTGACTGAATAAAAATATAGTTTCACTAGAGGAACCTGATAAGTTGTCGATGAAGAAGGGCTGCCTTGGGCGTCCCCAAGCTTAGACGCTTGAGTCTTGGTAAAAATATGCAGGGATGAACCACGGGGGCATCCCCAAGCTTTGACTTTTCACTCTTCTTGATCATATTGTATCATCCCCCTCTCTTGACCCTTGAAAACTTCCTCCACACCAAACTCGAAATAAACTCATTAGAGGGTTAGTGCATAATTCATATATTCAGAGGTGACACAATCATTCTTAACATTTCTGGACATTGCACAAAGCTACTGAAAGTTAATGGAACAAAGAAATCCATCTAACATAACAAAACAGGCAATGCGAAATAAAAGGCAGAATCTGTCAAAACAGAACAGTTCGTAAAGACGAATTTTAAAGTGGCACCAGACTTGCTCAGATGAAAATGCCCAAATTGAATGAAAGTTGCGTACACATCTGAGGATCACGCACGTAAATTGGCAGATTTTTTTGATTTTTATACAGGGACTACTGCCCAAATTCGTGACAGCAAGAAATCTGTTCCTGCGCAGTAATCCAAATCTAGTATTGGCTTTACTATCAAAGACTTTACTTGGCACAACAATGCAATAAAATAAAGATAAGGAGAGGTTGCTACAGTAGTAAACAACTTCCAAGACTCAAATATAAAATAAAGTGCAGAAGTAAAATAATAGGTTGTCTCCCATAAGCGCTTTTCTTTAACGCCTTTCAGCTAGGCGCGAAAGTGTGTATCAAGTAACATCAAGAGACGAAGCATCAACATCATAATTTGTTCTAATAATAGAATCATAAGATAACTTCATTCTCTTTACGGGGAAGTGTTCCATACCTTTCTTGAGAGGAAATTGATATTTAATATTACCTTCCTTCATATCAATGGTGGCACCAACAGTTCGAAGAAAAGGTCTTCCCAATATAATGGGACAAGATGCATTGCATTCAATATCCAAGACAACAAAATCAACGGGGACAAGGTTATTGTTAACCATAATACGAACATTATCAATCCTCCCCAAAGGTTTCTTTATAGCATTATCAACAAGATTAACATCCAAATAACAATTCTTCAATGGTGGCAAGTCAAGCATATCATAAATTTTCTTAGGCATAACAGAAATAGTTGCACCAAGATCACATAAAGCATTACAATCAAAGTCATTGACCCTCATCTTAATGATGGGCTCCCAACCATCTTCTAACTTTCTAGGAATAGAAGTTTCAAGTTTTAGTTTCTCCTCTCTAGCTTTTATGAGAGCATTTGTAATATGTTTTGTAAATGCCAAATTATGCCAACACCCGGATTTTTAAGTCCAGATGCCTATTATGCCATTCCTCGCAATCCCAGGAATATTGTTTTTTTGCGAGACATAATAGATTGATATCACAACACATCATTCATTACATACCATAATCGTCTTACAAATAAAGGATCACAAAAATAGCCATAGGCACATATGCCTTTTTCTTATTTAATTTCCTTTTATTTTATTTTAACTAGGATGGTGAAAAGAGGGGTGAGGTTTAGGGTTTAAGATCACTTCAAATACTAATAACAAGCAATCATAGCAATAACACAAGAATTAAGCAAGATCACTATGTATCATACTTAATTTAATAAAAGTTTTTGTTGGTTCCAAAATTTGGAACTAGGGAAATTCATTGGTTTTGTTTTAAATTTTTGGGATGTTACAAACCCTTCCCCCTTAAACAAATCTCGTCCCGAGATTTTAAGAAAAGTTAGGTTCCTAAGAGAGATTGAGCGTTTTATTAACAGGAAGACATACTTGGCATGGTCTGGGGTGCTTCTCGAGCTTCGATGGCGGTCATGTGGTAGAGACGACCGTTGTTGTTGTTCCGATTCCTTCTTCCGGCAAAGCGGCATCGTTGCTGAGCAGGTCTGCTGCGGTATTGGCGGCAATCCTGGCAAGCTTCTTGGGGCACTCATTGGAGAAGTGACCCACAACTCCACATTCGTAGCAGTTGACGGTGGACTTGTCTTTGGGGATGACGGGGGTAGCATTGCTTCCAGTCCTTGGGGCAGTATTGGTGTTGTTGTTGTTTCCATTGTTGTTGCTGTTGTTGGGGTGGTTGTTGTTGTTGTGGTTGTTGTTGTTGTTGTTGCCTCCGGGCTTCGGGGGTCCTCCGTTATTGTTGTGGTTTTTGGGGCGATTATTCTGGGCAGGGGGCTTGTTGTATCTTGGGGTGAATCCTCCAGAGGAGTTGTTGCGGTACTTCTGGGTATGGTGGGGTCCATTCTGGTTCATCATTCTGCGCTTGCGGTTCTCGTTGGCCTGATGCAGCTTTCCTTCCATCTGTATGGCTGAGTCTACCAGGGCTTCTAAGTCAGCGAACGGAATGTTCACTAACACAGTCTACATCTCGTCGTGTAGTCCGTTCAGAAAACTTTCCTTTCTCTTTTCATTGGTGTCGGTCTCATCCGGGGCGTACCTTGACAGAGTGAGAAACATGTCACGGTATTCCACCACGGACATCCTTCCTTGCTTGAATTCACGGAACTCGTCTCTCATCTTCTTGATCAGTCCTTGGGGCACATGGTATTTGCTAAACTTCAGCTTGAAGTCTTCCCATGTCATCATTTGTCCCACATTCATTGCACGGGCACTTGTCCACCAGGCTCTGGCAGGTCCTGACAGGTAGTGGGTGGCGAACGATACTTTTTCTGCGGCTTCTACTCCCGCAACTTCAAGGTTGTTCTCCATGGTCTGGAGCCAGTCATCAGCATCAAGGGGCTCTTCAATCTTGTTGAATACCGGAGGGTTGGTGTGCTGAAAGTTCTTCAGCTTTGATCCAGGGTGATCATGGTTTCCGTGGCCTTGATTGTTCTGAGCTATCTGTTGCAGTGCGGCAAGGTTTTCTTGGCGTTCATCTCTTTCGGCTTCTCGGTCTGCCATCATCGTCTGCAGCAGTTGCATCATGGCATCTTGGGTGGCGTTGCGGGTGGGTGGGGCCATCTGAACATTGAGGTAGATGATAAGATAAGAGGGAAATTTCTAGGGTTTGTTTTGTTAAAAATTAAAAAGTTCATAAATTGAAAACTTGAGTAGTGTTGCGGGGGTAAAAACCAACAACACTTTTTCATTCATACCAAACATCACATATTACAAAGCTAACACACCGTTGGTTTGAAGAACCATTCATTCGCTCTACGATACAAGGGGATCCTGATACAACTCACACCTACTTAAGTGCTGGGGTGATACTACTCTTCAGGGTGGAATTCTTCGTCTTCACGGGTAATGTGCTTGGCGAGAGGCGAGGGCGTTGTCCACAAATCCCTGCAGGTTTTGTACCTCCTGAAGTCCTGGTGTGCTACATAGGGGTTCATCTCCGTGTGCGGGGGCATGGTCACCGGTCTTCCCATGGAATCATGTCTTGGGTAGTAGATGAAGCGAGTGTTCTTGATCTTGTTCTCATTTTGTCCACACAGACGGGAAATTGCTTCTTGCATAGCTCTGACTAGTCCTTCCTTCCAAGTGTTTCCCGTTACAGAAAACCAGATGGTTTCCCATACCGGGGCTCCAAGCTTTCTTCGTAGATCAGTAGAAACTTCCCACCGAGGTGGTTCTCCGGAGTGGGTGTTGAGGGGTATTCCGAAGAACTCGTGGTACGGGCGTCCTAGATAGTCCACTAGTTGCTTCAAGTCTTTCTCGAACATCAGGTTGCCTCCGGGACCAAGCTGATAAAACTCCCATTGGTACTTCATCTGTGAGCAATGAGGATGATTAAGTTAAAGACGTGATCAAGTGTGCAAACTTTTATGTAGGAATTTCAAGGAAAAGTAGATCATGAATTTCTCACTTGAAAAAGATCTCAAGGGTAAGAGTGGGAAATAAGTTTTCAGAAATATTTACTTCCTTTGTTTTGAAACTAAGTTTTTCGGACGTCCATTCTAACTAGGGTCTCCTAAGGTCAACAATGGCTCTGATACCAACTTGTCAACACCCGGATTTTTAAGTCCAGATGCCTATTATGCCATTCCTCACAATCCCAGGAATATTGTTTTTTTGCGAGACATAATAGATTGATATCACAACACATCATTCATTACATACCATAATCGTCTTACAAATAAAGGATCACAAAAATAGCCATAGGCACATATGCCTTTTTCTTATTTAATTTCCTTTTATTTTATTTTAACTAGGATGGTGAAAAGAGGGGTGAGGTTTAGGGTTTAAGATCACTTCAAATACTAATAACAAGCAATCATAGCAATAACACAAGAATTAAGCAAGATCACTATGTATCATACTTAATTTAATAAAAGTTTTTGTTGGTTCCAAAATTTGGAACTAGGGAAATTCATTGGTTTTGTTTTAAATTTTTGGGATGTTACACACTAGCGTTGGGACTTTTAGCAAGCTTTTGTAAGAAATTTATAACTTCAGAGATGTGACAATCATCAAAGTCTAATCCATTATGATCTACAGCAATGGGATCATTATCCCCAGTATTTTGAAATTTTTTAGCAGTTTTATCAATTTCAGCAGTTTTAGCAGTTTCAGGAAATTTTGCACGCTTTGCACTAGGAGTAGTAACATTGCCAACACCAATTATTTTACCATTGATAGTAGGAGGTGTAGCAACATGTGAATCATTAACATTACTAGCGGTGGTAATAGTCCAAACTTTAGCTACATTATTCTCTTTAGCTAGTTTTTCATTTTCTTCTCTTTCCCACCTAGCATGCAATTCGGCCATCAATCTAATATTCTCATTAATTCGAACTTGGATGGCATTTGCTGTAGTAACAATCTTATTATCAATATCCTTATTAGGCATGACTTTCAATTTTAAAAGATCAACATCAGAGGCAAGACTATCGACCTTAGAAGCGAGAATATCAATTTTATCGAGCTTTTCCTCAACAGATTTGTTAAAAGCAGTTTGTGTACTAATAAATTCTTTAAGCATGGCTTCAAGACCAGGGGGTACACTCCTATTATTGTTGTAAGAATTCCCATAAGAATTACAATAACTATTACCATTAGCAGCAGGATATGGCCTATAGTTGTTACTAGAATTATTCCTATAAGCATTGTTGTTGAAATTATTATTTTTAATGAAGTTCACATCAACATGTTCTTCTTGGGCAACCAATGAAGCTAAAGGAACATTATTAGGATCAACATTAGATCTACCATTCACAAGCATAGACATAATAGCATCAATCTTATCACTCAAGGAGGAGGTTTCTTCAACAGAATTTACCTTCTTACCTTGTGGAGCTCTTTCCGTGTGCCATTCAGAGTAATTTGTCATCATATCATCAAGAAGCTTTATTGCCGCCCCCAAAGTGATGGACATAAAAGTACCTCCAGCAGCTGAATCCAATAGGTTCCGCGAAGAAAAATTCAATCCTGCATAAAAGGTTTGGATGATCATCCAAGTAGTCAGTCCATGGGTTGGGCAATTCTTTACCAAAGATTTCATTCTCTCCCATGCTTGAGCAACATGTTCATTATCTAATTGCTTGAAATTCATTATGCTACTTCTCAAAGATATAATTTTAGCGGCAGGATAATATCTACCAATAAAAGCATCCTTACATTTAGTCCATGAATCAATACTATGTCTAGGCGAGAGATAGCAACTAATCTTTAGCTCTTCCTCTTAAAGAGAAAGGAAACAATTTTAATTTTATAATGTCACCATCTACATCCTTATACTTTTGCATTTCACATAGTTCAACAAAATTATTAAGATGGGCAGCAGCATCATCGGAACTAACACCGGAAAATTGCTCTCTCATAACAAGATTCAGAAAGCGTGGTTTAATTTCAAAGAATTCTGCTGTAGTAGCAGGTGGAGCAATAGGTGTGCATAGAAAATCATTATTATTTGTGCTAGTGAAGTCACACAACTTAGTATTCTCAACAGTACCCATTTTAGCAGTAGTAAATAAAGAAAACTAAATAAAGTAAATGCAAGTAACTAATTTTTTTGTGTTTTTTAATATAGAGAACAAGACAGTAAATAAAGTAAAGCTAGCAACTAATTTTTTTGTGTTTTGATATAATGCAGCAAACAAAGTAGTAAATAAAATAAAGCAAGACAAAAACAAAGTAAAGAGATTGGAAGTGGAGACTCCCCTTGCAGCGTGTCTTGATCTCCCAGGCAACGGCGCCAGAAAAAGTGCTTGATGCGTGCAGTCGACACGTCCGTTGGGAACCCCAAGAGGAAGGTGTGATGCGTACAGTAGCAAGTTTTCCCTCAGAAAGAAACCAAGGTTTATCGAACCAGGAGGAGCCAAGAAGCACGTTGAAGGTTGATGGCGGAGGAGTGTAGTGCGGCGCAACACCAGGGATTCCGGCGCCAACGTGGAACCTGCACAACACAATCACAAAACTTTGCCCCAACGTAACAGCGAGGTTGTCAATCTCACCGAAGCTTGTCGTAAACAAAGGATTAGATGTATAGTGTGGATGATGATGGTTGTTTGCAAAGAACAATAAAGAACAATTGCAGCAGTTTGTATTTCAGATGTAAAGAATAGGACCGGGGTCCGCAGTTCACTAGCGGTGTCTCTCCCATAAGATAGCAGATGTTGGGTGAACAAATTACAGTTGGGCAATTGACAAATAAAGAAGGCATAACAATGCACATACATATATCATGATGAGTACTATGAGATTCAATCGGGGCATTACGACAAAGTACATAGACCGCTATCCAGCATGCATCTATGCCTAAAAAGTCCGCCTTCGAGTTATCATCCGAACCCCTCCAGTATTAAGTTGTAAACAACAGACAATTGCATTAAGTATGGTGCGTAATGTAATCAACACAAATATCCTTAGACAAAGCATCGATGTTTTATGCCTAGTGGCAACAACACATCCACAACCTTAGAACTTTCTCGTCACCGTCCCGCATTTAATGGAGGCATGAACCCACTATCGAGCATAAATACCCCTCTTGGAGTCACAAGTATCAACTTGGCAAGAGCCTCTACTAGCAACGGAGAGCATGCAAGAACATAAATAACATATATGATAGATTGATAATCAACTTGACATAGTATTCAATATTCATCGGATCCCAACAAACACAACATGAAGGATTACAAATAGATGATCTTGATCATGATAGGTGTAATATCCCAGGTTAAGAGACGATCGAAGGGTAGATTTTAGAAAGGGATGTGCATTGCATAGCAAATTCTGGGGAAATTTCGCGCTTTTAAACAAAAACTGCATTGAAGGGGGACAAGTTTCTCTCTCGACACCTTACAGGGTTAGGGTTTCGAGAGTGCGACAAACTTGCTTTTCACTTCACTAGTTTAGGGTTTTGAGATGAGAGAGGAGAGTTTACATGATTGAATTCTAAATGTTATGACATGGTTGAATTCAAACCAAGGTTGAATTTGAATTTCAAATTCAAACATTAAATAATTACTTTAAATAATTCAATTGAGGAAATTCATTAAGTAAATAATCAATAATAAACAAGATGAACTATTATAATAAAGTAAAGCTCATTAGAGAAAACTTTGAGCTTTATTGATCATCACACAAATTACAATGTCATTACAATATCCATAAGTGAAATAAAAGAATAATACAACACATTACATAAATGGACAGAATAGAAGAAAGGAAAATAAAGAAAAATTACAATTTAATGAGCCTAGACTAAATTCTACAAGATCATCTTCATTTGATCTTGTATATGATGAACTCCAAGTCCATTTTGATCCATTCTTGATCCCTGCACATAAATACAACAAAAGAGAGTTATGCCAAGTGGTAAAACCACTTGGCAGGTTAGAAGAATAATGAAATTGAGCAGATATGGATCAGCTCTGCCGAGCTGATCATCTCACAGCCAAGACACAAGCCAGGTACCATGAATTTGCACACACACACAGCTTGGCTGCTCACACAGCAGTGTGCATGCAGCACACCACACACACACTGCTGGTGAGTCACCAACAGCTTGCTAGGCTGTGTTGTCGACCAGAGAAGGAGAGGGAGATCATATAAAAGCTTCTCCAACAGTGAAACCTAGTCATTTGTTCATCCATCGACAGCAGCAGTGGTAAGTTCATCAAGAACACCAAGAACACTTAGAACAGGAACAACCACAAGCCATCAGAAACCATCCAGGGACAGTTTCACCAAGAACTGTCAACTGTGAGCAAGTACCAGATGGAGTAAAGCACCACAAGCTTGTAAGGAGGAGAAGGACAAGCAAACCAAGCATCACAGAAGCAATCCTCTACAACAACACTTAAATCTAGGAGCTGGAGTGAGGTATACCACACAAAAGCCTGGGCAAGATCATATCTTGCTCATAAATAAGCATACAATGCATCACTGAAGCACAGAAGGGTAGAATACCCTGTGTGTGTCATCATCTGGCTGCCAGGCCATTTGGTGCAAGCATAGATGGATAAGACCACTAGGTAAACATTCTATGGGAACAACAGATATGCAAATCCATGCATAACTAGAGGAATCCAGCCAAGAATGAAACCATAGCTAGCCTACACCACTCACTAAGCACCTACAGCTAGCTAAGCCATCAGATTATAGACAATTACCTGTCTATATATTTTGTCAACACCAAAAGGTCACTCGGAAGTCCAAGACTCGGATAAAGCCGGTGAACAATTATTCAATTCCAGTCAGCCAACACAAGCCATATCAAATCACGAGATAGGGGAGCAACCAGGACAGACAACACGAGTGCGCCAGGGCCACCTCAACCCTAAGCCAGCACAAGAACCTATACCTCATTATCCATTTGGATTCAGTAAAGGGCTAGGGTACACAACTGAAGGTTGGCATCCATCTAGCCCTAACACAATTAATTAGATGATCACAACTGCAGAGCAGCTCACATCACTTATCCACTCCAGAATAATTCAGGCAACACAGATAAGTGAACAAAGCAAATAAATCAAAGCACCAGGGCTTTGCAGTGATCCAATGGATCAGTGTAGGCAACAGCAGTTGCTTAGGCCAACAATAATACACACCAGGTTAAGCCTGTGTGATACACACACAGCACAGAGTGAGCAACCATGAGCCACAGATACCAAGGAGCAGCGTTTTCAAGCAACTGGTGATCATATGATCACCAGAAGCTTGCTA
Organism: Lolium rigidum; assembly: GCF_022539505.1. Lineage (NCBI taxonomy): Eukaryota > Viridiplantae > Streptophyta > Magnoliopsida > Poales > Poaceae > Lolium > Lolium rigidum. The sequence goes on from NC_061514.1 coordinate 256,012,801, forward strand.
GAGCATGCTACTGCATGCTAGAACTCATTCCAAGTAATTAACACATGAACAGATAATTAAATAACTGAACAATTGCATTCCAGATAAGGGCATCAGGCTTTATAATTGTATCCAGAAGCACATCAAAGGCTTGATGAACCAAAGGATCACAATATACAAGAAAAGCACATGTAAATCCATCACTAAATCACACTGCTAAGCCAACAGTACAGCTCAATGGAGCATAATAATGAATCTGAACTAAAGGAACTAGCTCAGAGGCACTGGCACTTGTTAATATGCAAGGTTTACACTTGGTAATCAAGCCAGGGCGGTCAAATTGAATACACTTGAGAGC